>NC_022011.1:5029585-5048984 GCF_000317375.1 Microtus ochrogaster
GAGGAGGAGGAGGAGGAGGGAGAGGAGGAGGGGGAGGAGGAGGAAGAAGAAGAATCATCATCATCTAACCATAGACTCCAGGTTAAGTGTTGACCTAAAAGGACTCACTAGGCTAAAGAAAAAAATTATTTTTAAAAGTCAAGTGTCTCCAAGACAAAATCGGTGGCCAACACATCAAAGGTTGATCCCTCTCTCAAAAACAAACAGATCAAGCAAAGAGAGAAATGTCTTATATGCACTACCCCAGTCCATCAATACACATGTCAGAAGTGGACAAAACAAGATTCAGTGAGGTCATCAACTCAGCAGCTGGTAGGCAGTGGAATTTAACTGCCCAGGTTTAGTGGACTCCAGAGTCAGGTTTCCAATGACAACCTGAGTCCTCTTAGAGATAAAAATGAACAGATCTCATCTGTGAAACAGTAGCCTCTAGGCATGAGGCCCTAGAACTCTGAGTCTCAATCTCTGAGGAGCAAAGCAGACCTCTTTGGGAGATTTTTACACCAAGGGCTGAAGACAGACTTCGGACTTATATAGTAGTTCATGCCTGTAAGCTCAGCATTTAGGAGGCTTAGAGATGAAGACTACGTGAGTTCTAGGCAAGTCGAGACTAAAGTGATGTCTTATGTCGCCCCCCCCCCCCAAAAAAAAGTTACCAGGGGACTACAAAGACAGTTTAAGAGTACTTCCTGCCCTAAAAGAAGTCCTGGGTTCAGTCCAAGCACTCACACAATGGTTCACCACCTCTAACACCACTTCCACAGGATCCAAAACCCTCTTCTGTTCTCTGGGGACAACAAGCATGAACGTAAATGCAAGTAAAATACTCATCCACATAAAAAGGGTCAGAGGCCTGACAAGATGGTTCAGTAGGTAAAAGCACTTCCTACCACACTTGTTGATTTCAATCCCTGGAATCCACATGGCAGAAGTGGAGGACAGACATCTACAAGTTATTCTGACTTCTGCAAGCATTAGGGCATGTCCCTCCAAAAAAATGTAAACTCAAATAAAAGGCTGGGGATGTAGTTCAGCTGTAGAGCACTTCATGTGATCAGGATCTGATCCCCCAGCAGCACACACACACGCCCCAAAATCACAAACCAACTTCTACTGTTTCAACAAAGGGGAGTTGGACAGATGGTGGCCAAGCTGGACCTGGGGCTGATATAGGGCACAAGAAAGATAAAGAAGGCAAGGCGGCGGTGGCGCATTCTTTAATCTCAGCACTCAGGATGCAGAGGCAGGTGGATCACCAGGAGTTTGAAGCCAGCCTGGTCTACAGAACAAGTTTCAGGACAGCTAGGGCTGTTACATAGAGAAGCCCTGTCTTGAAAAAACAAAACAAATCACTAATTCCACAGACAGATGATCTCATATCTGAAGACTCATCACTTAGGTCCAGTGGAGAACACTAAATGTGCTGAGCTTGCAATAGAAACTTATAAAAATTTGCCTTTGGGCTGGAGTTGACTCAGTGGTTAAGAGCACTTGTTGGTCAGGCGCTGGCCTTTAGTCCCAGCACTCGGGAGGAAGAAGCAGGCTCATTTCTGAGAGTTTGAGGCCACCAGCTGGGACTACAGAGATAGTTCCAGGATAGGCTCCACAGAGAAACCCTGTCTCGAAAAACCAAAAATAAAAAGATAAATAAAGGAGCAATTATTCAAAGGATATGGGTTCAATTCCCAGCAGTAGGTATCCATATATACATGCAGGCAAAACACTCATACAAATAAATTTAAATATAAACCTATTTAAAAAGGAATCCTGCCTCTCTAGTCTCATGATGATATAAAAATCTGCAGTATAGCCGGGCGGTGGTGGCGCACGCCTTTAATCCCAGCACTTGGGAGGCAGAGGCAGGCGGATCTCTGTGAGTTCGAGTTCGAGACCAGCCTGGTCTTACAGAGCTAGTGCCAGGACAGGCTCCAAAGCCACAGAGAAACCCTGTCTCGAAAAACCAAAAAAAAAAAAAAAATCTGCAGTATATAGCTCACGTTCTACAGCCTCACAATGACGTCCATGGTATCTGGAGCAAAGCCTCACTACTACTTTTTCTTCAAGGCCCTAGGTCACTTGGCCCTCCTGGCCGTCTAATTTTGACTTTGCCACCCACCTACTCTCTTCCCTCTTTAGCAACCATGCTGGGCATTTTGCTAGTTTCTGTACAGACTGAGCCCATTCACACCCGAGAGCTTTGTAGTCACTGCTTCTTTGATTGCATTCATTTAGGGGTGTGTGTGTTTGAGCCGAAACGTGTAGAGGTCAGAGGAAAACTTGCAGGACTTGGTTCTCTCTTTCCAACACTAGAGTCCAGGGAAACGAAGGCTGGTTGTCAGGCTTGGCAGTAAACACCTTTACCTATTAGGCAGCCACTCCTCCTCACGAGACTTCCAGGAGCCCAACGAATTTAAGCATGGCTTGATGCTGTAACACACCAGTTCTGTCACTGCTTCTTATACCTGGACCATTCTTGCAACTAGACACCTGGCTCCCTGTCATGTGTCAATTCAAATGTCACCTCTTCACTGACTATACTCATCTTCATCCTTTCACAATTTCATAGAGATATGACTTGATCATATTCTCCCTCACTGTCTTCTCAAATCCCCTTCCTTCTCCACCAAACTTTCTTTCCATTTAATTAAAGTTACTTGCATAAGCATGAGTGAGGAGGGCTATTTTCTTGAGCAGGGCAAACCACAAAGTCAACATCACGAATAACTCCCCCTTCTCAGCAATCATTAACTATTCACTGTTTGCAGCTCTTCAGGGAGGGGTGGGAGTCTTATGAGCCCCCCGCCCCCGATGAAAAGGCGGGGACCTAATCTTATGCAGATAGCTGCTGCTGTGAGTTCACGGTACTTCAGCCACGTCATGTCCCAAAGTCAGCTTACTCATTTTATCTCCTGTATTGTTCTTCTTAGCATTCATCACCCTGTCTGTGCATCATGTTTATATTGTGGCCTCTCCTCCTGACCAGAGTAGTCCTAATCACCCATTTCCACGGTATCTGGCCAAGTCCTCAATAACTTTTTTTTTTAAAGATTTATTTATTTATTATGTACACAGTGTTTGGCCTCCATGTATGCCCGCATGCCAGAAGAGGGCACCAGATCTCATTACAGATGGTTGTGAGCCACCATGTGGTTGCTGGGAATTGAACTCAGGACCTCTGGAAGAGCAGTCGGTGCTCTTAACCTCTGAGCCATCTCTCCAGCCCCCCTCAATAACTTTTTTTGACAAAGTGGATTAATGTATGGGCTGGCTGTTCTCTGGGGTTGTCAGTTTTGGGCAATCCCACTCAACATTAAGTGGCTCAGTAACCCATGTCTCACTCACCCACACCTTCTATCTAAGATGCCAGTTCCAGGACAGCTAGAGACACGCTGTCTTGAAAAGACAAAGAAGGAAGGAAGGAAGGAAGGAAGGAAGGAAGGAAGGAAGGAAGGAAGGAAGGAAGGAAGGAAGGAGAGTTGCCTTTACTTCCAGCACTTGGGAGACAGAGGCATATAGATTTCAGTGAGTTCCAGGACAGCCAGGACTGTTACAGAGAGAAACCCTGTCTCAAAACAAAACAAAACAAACCCCAGAGATTGTGAGCCACCATGTGGTTGCTGGGATGTGAACTCAGGACCTCTGGAAGAACAGCTAGTGCTCTTAACTGCTGAGCCATCTCTCCAGCCCCCTTCTGCCTAACTTTTTTTTTCTTTAAAGTCTATAGCACCCAGTATTCCCACCCAAGTACTAACCAGGTCTGACCCTGCTTAGCTTCTGAGATCAGACAAGACTGGGTGTGTTCAGGGTGGTTGGCCGTAGACCTCTGCCTAACTTTCAATGTCCATCTTGGAAAATACTTTTCTACTTCCCTTGGCTCCAAGAGACTATTCTCACGCTGGAGGCCCCAGTGAGAATAAACTAAAATATAGTCTGCAATGGCCATCTCTTGACTCCATACTCAAAATCCCTGTGACCAGTTCTGGTGATCCTTCATTGGGGAAGCCTCCTCTAATCTTTCATCCTAGAAAGATGTTCTGGTTTCCGCTTAAGGAACAAGTGGTTTAGTGGGTAGAGTTCTGGCCAGAGACTACCACAAGCCCAGTTTGATCCCTAGCTCTACCTAAACAGGACAGTGAAGGCACACAGACCTATGATATAATCCAAGCCAATCCAGAGATGGAAGCTGGAGGAACAGGACAGAATTCCAAGGATTCATCACTTAAATCAAGCTGCTCAAGAGGGATCTCAATTAAGAGGTGTTACATGCCATGTTTCAGGCAGACAATGTAGGTGACATTCCCAGGCATCCTGTGAACTTGCAGACTCCTCTGGTTTTTACCAGACACTGGTGGTGCCACTAAGTCTTTGCTCTTCAGCACTCTAATCCTATAAAGAACTAGAGTGCCAGTTCTCTCCAGCTAAGCCTTCAGCATAAACCGCCAACATTACTCCATCACCTTCTCTCTCTAGCACCAGGACTAGATGTTTGCGTGTGTCCCTGGAGCCTCAGACATTCAAAAAGGACAAGAGAATGTCTTCAGAAAAAAATCTGAACATTCAGATAAAAACAAAACAAACCTTGATCGTGTCAAGCTAAATGCTAATACCTTACTAAGGGAATCTTGGTTTTGTTTTTTTTTTTAAATATGGCCTCATTATATAATCCAGACTGACTTTTATTTTTTTTTCCTTTTCTTTTTTTTTAGATTTTTGAGACAGGATTTCTCTGTGTAGCTCTGGCTGTCCTGGAACTTAATCTGTAGACCAGTCTGGCCTCAAACTCAGAGATCCATTTACCTATGCCTCTCAAGCACTGGAAGTAAAGGTATGAGCCACCATGACAAGGCTTGTCCTCGAACTCTTAACCCCCACTCCTGCCTCAAGCTCCAGAGTGTTAAGATTAGTCATTCTTTTGCATGGTGTTTGTGTGCATGCGCTCATGCAGGTGTGTA
Organism: Microtus ochrogaster; assembly: GCF_000317375.1. NCBI lineage: Eukaryota > Metazoa > Chordata > Mammalia > Rodentia > Cricetidae > Microtus > Microtus ochrogaster. The sequence goes on from NC_022011.1 coordinate 5,034,538, forward strand.
CCTAAATATCACAAGAAGCCCAGGTCGGTCTCACTGAACTTGGAGCTAGGCCGGCAGTCAGCAAGCCACAGAAAACTGTCAGCCTCTGACAATGCTTGGGTAGGTGCTGGGGATTTAAACTCAGGTTCTCGCCAGGTTGCAGCAGTGCACGCCTTTAATCCCAGCCCTGGGGAGGCAGAGGCAGGCAAATCTCTGTGAGCTCAAGGCCAGCTACAAGAGCTAGTTCCAGGACAGGCTCCAAAGCTACAGAGAAACTCTGTCTCGAAAAAGCACACCCACGGGCTGGAGAGATTAAGAAAGGTGTGACAGGCAGCTGGAGATGCTCTTCTAAAGGTCCTGAGTTCAATTCCCAGCAACCACATGGTGGCTTACAACCATCTGTAATGAGGTCTGGTGCCCTCTTCTGGCCTGCAGGCATACATGCAGACAGAATATTGCATACATAATAAATAAATATTTTTAAAAAAGCACACACACACACAAAAAAAAAAACGAAACAACAACAAAAACAACTCAGGTCCTCAAACTTGCACAGGAAGCATTCTTACCCACTTGGGTATCTCTTACACTAAAACAGTGGTTTCTCAACCTTCCTAATGCTGTGACACTTTAATAAGATTCCTCAGGTTAAAACCCTGTCTTGAAAAACCAAAAAAAAAAAAAAAAAAGATTCCTCAGGTTATACATTTTCATTGCTACTTTGTAATTGCAATTTTGCTACTGTTATAAATCATAATGTAAATATCTGGGTTTTCCAAAGGGATTAGCAACCCCTGTGAAAGGGTCAGTCAACCCCCAATGAGTTGTGACCCACAGCTGAGAACCAATTTTCGGAAGGTTTTTTGTTGTCCTCATGTTTCTGAGAAGGGGGTCTTGTAATCCCGGGTTGGTCTGAAATGCATGATCACGCCTTCAGTATCACAGGTGCCAGAATTACAGGTATTTGCCACCTTTTTGATAAAAGACACCTAATTCTAAAATTTGGGAATTCTGCATTTTTATCATTTTCTCAGCGCACTAACTGCAGAGGCAGCAGAATAAGGAACACAAGGTTCAAACAGAAATGGGATTCTAGAAATGGACCAAAGTTTCTATTAAAAGGCCAACTGTGGTGATGTACATCAATAATCCTAGTAGTTTTGGAGGCTGAGACAAGACGATTGTAACTCAAGGCCAGCCTAGGCTATACAGCAAATTCAGAACTACTCTGAATTACACAGCTATACTGAGGCTCCTGAGATAGCCCAAGAGGTGAAGTCCCTGTTGTGCTGCCTAACGACCTAATGATATGGTGACGAGAACTGACCCCACAGCTGTGGCACACGCACTCAAACACAAAATATATTTCTAAATGAAAAAAAAGATTAAGAAATAATTCTATTAGCTAAAACACATAAGTTTTCTTGTCACTTGTTTGTGCAGCTATACTCAAGGTCCCATGACTTTCTACAGGGCAGGAGAGGGCACAGATTCTAAAGAACCTCAGGGTTCTCCTTTATCTCTCAGACCTCAGCGACCTTCCAAGCCCAGAAAGATCAAGGGCTTCTTAGGGTCAGGATGCCTAACAATGGTTTACTCTAGAAAGAAGTTTCTGGAAACCTTTTCTAGGAACTTCCGAGGAATACGGAGAGACCCAAATTCCTATTTCTGGCTAGTTTTGGAGAACTGTATCTTTTTGATCCTCAAGGTGCTGGAGTACATATAGCCTAGCATTTATAATGTCTAGGGCCTGATCCCTAGCACTGCACACACTCACATATATATAATAAAGGAGGTCCCATCACAAGCTACCCAGAAGTTTGGAATACACAAACAGCCATAATAGACCTAGCCCATCTGAAACTCAGACAAGCTAGTTTGTTTTGTTTCTTCGAGACAGGGTCTCATATATCCCAGGCTGGCCTTGAATTTCCTATGTAGCGGAAGATATAACTTCTGATCCTCGTGCTCCTTCCATTTCAAGCTAAGTGAACTGGGATTTCAAGCTTGTGCCACCACACCCAGTGTTTTCAGTGCTAGTGATTAAACAAGAAATCTACGAACCCACTCCCAGAAAGTCTGGAAATAAATCTCTGCTTATTGCCTTTGACTAGGGTGAATGACTGGGCAGAGAAAACTTCTCAAGTGAACACCAAAAAGACAATACCTGAGGAAATATCCAAGGAGCAGTAGGCAGAAGACAGTGGCTTCCGGCCTTCTGGCCCAGGCAGTCATTCTAAGAGGCCGGGCACTCTGCTTGCACAGGCCAGATCTGCAGGACTGACCCGCTTTTTAGTCCTTATGAGAACTGTGACACAGAAGCTATAACCGGCCGGAGAGTTCAAACTGACAAGAGCTGCCTTCAGCCAAGTCCTAGAAGCTTCCCTACACTAGCCCCTTCATCACCGCTCACACAGAAGTGCCTTCAAAGCCTGCCTAATAGTAACTGGTTATATACACCTCTTCTCCAGGAGCTCAATGTGATGATCTATGGTGCCATTACTAAGGCAATTTCTCAAAGCCCAACCAGCTTCTCGACTGTTCTCACAGGCAGCGCCAGCACAAGTGAAGAGAAACCAGACATTCCGCGACTTCCAGCTCCAGGTCTGCAACCAGCTTCAAGAGGCAAATACTGTCCAAACCAGAGTTCTAGTCACAAGGTCCCTTCCACCTTTTCTTGTTCAGCTCTGGGCTCAAGGACCTCCAGCTTGCAGTTCACTTCCTCACCGACTATATCCTACCTCATAGGGAGTCATCTTTCTTCAGGCTATGCGATGCTGACTCTAGGAGTTCTGATGGATTGCAGAATTGGGCCGTGCCTGAGAAACTAACAAAACCCTTGGTGGCTCATACTCACACAACTAATTTCACTTCTTTGGCATCCTTCCTCCATTATAACAAAGTCAGGCAACCCACCCCCAGAGTTGGAGCCTAGTCATGGATAAAGAAGTGTGGAGGCTGGGCCTACCAGCCGGGAGCTGCCTCTCCAAAGACACAAGGTCCAGATTTTCTAAGACTAACTAGAGATAAAGTCCCACGAGGCATCCCCTCCCGCCCCAGATTCCCTCCCCTGTCCTCCATGCTGGACAATGCAGCACAGGTTCCACCGAGGTAGAGGTTAAGTTTCGTGCACTCCCAGCAGGCAATCAGGCAAAGAAGCGTTCACCTACTTCCTAGCCGGGCTATGGTTTGGAACCGGGCAATGGTCCCAAGCCCCAGCAGCGGCAGGCGGGCAACCCTTACCCATGCTGGCTCTGGAGCGAGCTGGGTGACGTTGCCCATCCCCGGATCTTCGCCGGCCGGTGGTGGGACGTGGGTCTGGGGTCGGCCCGCCAACCTGCCTGCAGAGGTTGTAGGATTCGAGCAAGCCAGGGAAGGCCACACAGGGTGGGGCCCTGAGAGCTATCCTGATCGTCCGGACCAGAAAAAAAGATATGGCCACAACGCAGTCCGGCGCAACAGCCAGGACACAGGACTGCACGGACAGGCGTCCGTCAGGCTCTCAGCATTCCCCCGGCCGCGGCCGCAGAGAATCCGCGGGAGGCGGAGCCGCGCGCGACACATGGTGCGGGCCCCGCGCCTCTTCGGGCCGCCGGGGGGGTGTGAAGAGGGGAGGGGCCTCCCAGCGCCTCGAAGCAGAAGCTCCCGGCGGCCTAGAACACGGCTCCTGCGGCCCAGCCCCCGCCCCGGCGAGCTGGCCCCAACACTCACCCGTGGGGCTGGCACGATGGCGGCAGCGGCAGCGGCAGCGGCAACCCAGCGCGGTCTGCGACCGACTGTCCCTTCCCCCCTGCCTTCCCTCTCCCGTTCCGCTGTCCTCTGGGAAACGTAGTCCCGACACACGCCTTATGAGCGTCAGTGAGCTTCAATAATACTACAACTCCCAGAATGCTAAGCGCGGAGGCGCAACCACGGCTCGATGCGCGGGAGGAGAGGTTAAGTCAGGGAGGGAGGCTGTCTGAGCAAGCCCCTGAGAATTGTGGTCTAGTGGAAGCCTCTGGAACACGGAATTGGCGCCAGGCGAGGATCAACTCTCGGTCGTAGTCCGGACCCGGCTGGTCTGGCCCTGCCTAGGTGGTGCGGTCGATGGTGCCTGACCCCGCCTTCGTGGGAGCCTGGTCTAGCTCGGAGCTGGTCTGGCTCCTCCAAGCATCCCCTTTCTGGGCCCCTAGGCTGTAATACGTTCAGTCTGGCTACTAGTTACGCTCACGGCGTTACCTTAAACCACGTGACGAAACCCACCCTGTCTCTTGTCCCAGCCATTCGTTGAATTAGCTGTCTTGGAGGGAGATACCTCCAAAGTTGGTTGCAAGCTGACTAGGCTTTTCTTAGACCCGAGACTCAAAACGCCCCTTTGGTCTGTCATACTTGGGAGAGGTTAACCTCACTTGTACAGACAGGGATTTTCGAAACAGAATCGTTGAGTTTTGGGGTGGATTTTTATTTGGTTGGTTTTGGTTTTTAAATGTATAGGTTTTCTTGTTTTGTTGCAGCAGAGTAATTGTGACGTCTTTTGTCTTTTACATTTTATTTGTGTTGATGGACGAGCCAGATATATATATAGCTAGAGGAAGCTTACAGGAGTCAGTTCTTCCACCATGGTGGCCTAGAAATAAGATTCTCACGCTTAGAGGCAAGTTATTTTACCCATTGAGCCATCTCGTCCTCTGAATTTTTCCTTTTTTTTTCCTTTTTTGGAGATGGGGTTTCTCTGTGTAGCTCTGGCTGCTCTGGAACTTGCTCTGTAGACCAGAATGGCCTTAAACTCAGAGATTCACGTGCCTCTGCCTCCCAAAGTGCTGGGATTAAAGGTGATGTGTGACCACCACAAATATTTTTTTTTTTTTTGAGACGGTTTCTCTGTGTAAACAGCCCTGGCTGTCCTGGAACTCATTCTGTAGACCAGGCTGGCATCGAAGTCACTGAGATCCACCTGCCTGTGCCTCCCAAGTGCTGGGATTAAAGGCGTGCACCACCACCACCCAGGCCGAATTTTAATTTTATGTACATTGGTGGTTTTGCCTGTATGTATGTCTGTGTGAGAGTGTCAGATCTTGGAGTTATGGTTGTTAGCTGCCTTGTGGGTGCTGGGAATGGAAGTGCAGTCCAGTCGGTGCTCTCAATGGCCAATAATCCCGCCCCAAAGTTAGGTTAGGTCAGCCTAACATTCCCACGTGACTAGACTGTAAATAATCTGTAGGGATAAATCCCGCCCCTTAGGGGGCGTGTTCACCTCGGGCTAATGTTTGCGTATAAATCTGGCGAGCTCGCTAGCAGCGCTTGCTTCTGCTTTCCTGGTCTCTGTGGAACTGTGGTTCTGTAAGTCTATTTCTCCATTAAAGCTATATATATATATATATTTTTACAATCTGCATTCATTTACGCCGTTACAATAATCCTCTTCCCCTTCCTTTCAGCATCCTTTCCAGTTTCCTTGGTAACACAAACATTTGAAGGTCTTTTTTTTTTTTTGGTTTTTCGAGACAGAGTTTCTCTGTGGTTTTGGAGCCTGTCCTGGAACTAGCTCTTGTAGACCAGGCTGGTCTCGAACTCACAGCTTGAAGGTCTTTTTCAGTTGGGTCTGTGCTGAGTAAATGGCTCTGCAGCCGACCTAAAGAACCACAGGAAGTCGGGCGGTGGTGGCGCAAGCCTTTAATCCCAGCACTCGGGAGGCAGGCGGATCTCTGTGAGTTCGAGACCAGCCTGGTCTACAAGAGCTAGTTCCAAGACAGGCTCCAAAGCCACAGAGAAATAATGTCTCGAAAAACCAAAAAAAAAAAAGAACCACAGGAAAGGAAAATGGCTTCCAACACCCTTAACTCCTTCCTCCAGGCCAGAAAGATCTTGAGTACTTCTGTTTTGCCATAAGGAGATTTGCACTTTTGGCCACACCCACCTCCTAGTAAAACTGGGCTAAGCTTCTTGATTGAGTCCCGTCTGGCCAGACCACTTGGTTGGCTGGATGCTGCTTTTATGACCCATTCCCTAAACTCTGTTTCACCCTGTTGTTGATACATCTGGAGCCTCACCACCACCACCAGGGAAACAAAACACAAGACAAGTTAGAGACAGGAGGAAGGCTCAAGAGCAGCAAGGTGACAGCAGCTGTCCTTTCAAAGAAGGGAAGCTCAAGGATACAGAGTATGGCCCAGCACTGGGAAAGCCCCACTCCAAGGAAAGAGTGGCACATGAAGGTTTGGCAGTTAGCCAAGAATGCACTGCTATGCCTTTGCCATCTGATTACAAGCTGAAGCTATCCCTACAGAGGCAGGTTCATCTTCTGCCCAAACTGGGTGCCTAATAAATATGACCAATACTGCAGCTTCCTCAAGACCTGTTTCCCAACTCAGAGCCAAAGGACCACAAAGGAAATAGACCTTTGGAGTTTTGGGAACACTTCAGCTTGCAAGTCACAGGGCATGTCCCCAGGCAAGGTGACTGATCTTTAAGGAACTAAGGAGTCAAATTTTACAGAGTCAGAGCCTAAGAAGAATCCATTCGTGCCCCAACAGTCACAGAAACAGGTAGTTTTAAAAGGCTTTACAGAACTGGAGAAGTGGCTCAATAGTTAAGTATATATACAGCTCGTTCAGAGGACCCAAGCCTGTAACTCAGCTCCAAGGGATCTGATGGCCTTCTGACCACTTCAGACAGATGCAATCACACAGACACACATACTTGAAAATAATAAAAGCAATTAAAAAAAATCATTCGCATCTGATAGGGTGGCACATACCTTTAATCCCAGCATTGGGAAGCAGAGGCAGGCAGATCTTTTTGAGTTCAAAGCTAGCATGTCTACAGAGTTCAGTTCCAGGGCTACACAGAGAAACTTTGTCTCAAATAAAAACAATAGACCATTCATATCTCCCCATTAGGTTTGAGCTAAATTACTCACAAATATAGATAAGAAATAGTATCTTAGCCGGGCGGTGGTGGCGCACGCCTTTAATCCCAGCACTTGGGAGGCAGAGGTAGGCGGATCTTTGTGAGTTCGAGACCAGCCTGGTCTACAAGAGCTAGTTCCAGGACGGGCTCCAAAACCACAGAGAAACCCTGTCTCAAAAAAAAAAAAAAAAAAAAAAAAAAAATAGTGTCTTACCTTTCCAATATCCAATCTAGATATAGAGGAAGTCAGTCAAAACCAGTGTAGGGTTACAAAGCAATTCCTATTGCTCTCTATTCACCTCTCATAATGAAGGTGGACTGAACCAATGGAGTTCCAACAAGAGTTCCTGTGCCTCAAGGAGACGAGGCTGCTTCCAGTTCTGAACTTAACTGTTTTTTTTTTAAGTAATTGCCTTCACACATGTACTAGACATTATGTGTCCCAAGGGATGAAATGGTAAACTTCAGCTCTAGATGAGAATTCAAGAAGGAAATTAGTAGTGCACGCCTTTAATCCCAGGACTTGGTAGTCAGAGACAGATGAATCTGAGTTTGAGGCCAGCCTGGTCTACAAACTGAGTTCCAGGCCAGACAGGGTTGCACAGTGATGTTTCAACCCACCTTCTCGCCAAAAAAAAGGAAATTAAGACTATCAGAGTCTAGAAAAACAAACAATCAACACTTTTTAGTCACACTTTTTGTTTAAAAAAATCAAGGGAAGGGCTAGAGACACAGGTCAGTTGGTCAAGTGCTTGCCTTGAAGTATATCACAGTACCTGGGTAATAAACAAAAGACCCACAAAAAACAAAACATTAAAAACAGGCATGGTGATGTGAATTTGTAATCCTAGCACTGGGGGGCAGGGGGCAGTCAGGCAGATTCCCTAAAGGCTCACTGGCTGGCCTGCCAGCCTAAACTATTTGATGAGTTCCAAGCCAGTAAGCCAGAGAAGAGTGACCGACCCACCCTCCCTCCCACCCTCCCTCCCTCCGTGTGTGTGTGTGTGTGTGTGTGTGTGTGTGTGTGTGTGTGTGTATGTGTGTGTCTGTCTGTCTCTCTCTCTCCCTCCACCTCCCACCCCCAGAGCTGACAGGCAAGTGCTCAATCGCTAAGCTAAATCCCCAACCTCTAGAAGGCCTTGTCTTAAAAGAAAAAAAGCTAGATAGCACCTGAGGAAAGACAGCCCAGAAACCTCAGGCACCCAAAATATACACATGTATATACACACAAAGATCCAGGGAGAAAATCATGGGCAAACCAAGACCTTTTCACCCAGCTTCCAAACACTATGGAGTGACTTGAGCAAGGAACATCTGTGAAGATCTATGTGCTTTTTGTTGCTTTGAGAAACCCGGTACAGACCTTTAAAACATTTCTATTTTCGCCAGGCAGCCGTGACACACGCCTTTAATCCCAGCACTCACGAGGCAGAGGCAGGTGGATCGCACTGAGTTCAAGGCCAGCCTGGTCTACAAAAAAAGAGTTCCAGGACAGGCTCCGAAGCTACAGGGAAACCATTTAAAAATAATATAATCATCATCATCATCATCATCATCATCACCATCATCATCTCTATTTTCAGCACTAGCCAGTTTTTTCAAATAGGCCAAAACCTATAAACCATATTATAAGGACACTTAGGTTTAATAAAATGTCGAAACCCAAATAAAAACCTTACTTTTTTCTTTAATTTGTTTTGCCAAACAAACACAGTGAAAACTTTAGGCTAATTGTACAGAAAATAGAATTTGTAACCAGTAGCAAACATAACGAGATAAACCTAAGTCCCTGGTAAGCTGGAACTCCATCAGCAAGTCACCCGACCTTTTGGGTAGAGAGGTCCTAGAAGGCAGAGACACAGACCAACTAGTCCCCATCAGAATCACAGGTAAGCATGAAAAGAGGAAATGATGTTACCGAGATCTCTTATCACTACGCACAGCAAAGTTGTCTCTAACTGCTGGCCAACCTTAATGTGGGGTTTTCTCCAACCCAGAGTCCTTAAGAGTCCCATCTCCATCCCTCCAGGATAAGTTTCAAGTTCGATAGTTCTAAAACCTTTGCTTAACCAGAATCAGCAACATAAACTGGGGAGTCAGAGACAAAGTCACAATTGCTGGTGTCACCAGATTCTGGGTAGAAAATCCTATTTCGGGAGGAAACAAATGAAGGTGCCAGATGACCAACAAGAGTTCCGCTGCCCTAAACCTCAGCACTGTCAACCAGAATATTGGGGAGTTCAACATCCGCCTGAGGATTGATTCCTTGGGCTGAAAGGAGTCAATAATTCTGAAGGTTGCGGAGGAGAACCATTCACATTCCGTGCTTCTTACGGATGACAGCCATGGCAAGCAGGCGATCCTTCTCCCGAAGTTCTTCACGGAGCTTGGCCTCGGTAAGACGCAGATGGCGAATGCTACCCTTCATCTCTTTCATCTTCACTTCCATCAGGGCCAAGATGTCCCGCTGCTCATTCAGTTTGCGCAGGAGCTCCTCCTCCGTGGTACCTGACGACAGGGAGTACGAGTGGTCGGAGCCAGTATCAGGGAAGCCCTCTTCTCCTACCACCACCAGCTGAGGGCCCAGAGCGCACTCAGCGGCCTCCAGCCCAGCTGTAGCAGCCTCTAGCTCCGATGCGGCGGCGGCAGCGGCAGCGGCTGCGCCTTCCGCAGCTGCAAACTCCACTTGCACCGTAAGGTCGATGGGCTTCACATCATCTCCCGAGGGAGCGGTGGGCGCCGGAGCCACGGATCCCGGAGCCTGGCTGCTGTCTACAGCGGCCTGGAGAGTAAGAAGCACGGCCGCAGAGGCAGACACCAGGTTCGGCTGCAACTGCGTGGTCTGGGCAGTGGAGGAGGACGCAGACGACTGCTGTTGTTGTTGCAGTTGTTGTTGCTGCTGCTGCTGCCTACGGCGAGCTGCCGCAGCTCCCGCAGGTCTCCGCGCTACTTTGCGCTCATTGACGCCTCGCAGCGGGAAGATGGTGGGAACGCGCACCGTGTAGGTCTTGCGGCCGCCCTGGAAGTGAACGCTGCAGAGACGGTGGCCTGTGGTGGGCTGGAAGGTGGAGAAGCACCCACTGACGCCGGCACGGGACACGTTCTTGAGCCAGAGGCGCCGCAGCTCAGCGTCTTTGGGAAACGTGTAGAAGTGCAGCGCCTTGTCCCGGTGTGAGTTGTTGTAGCAGCCCGGTACGCAGCACGTAAAGCCAGGCATGGCTGCGACGCGCGGCCCGGCCCACCGGCCTCTTGCGCTCTTCGACGGCCGGGTCTGGCCCCCGCCTCAGCTCCTCGACGGGCGGCGCCGCGCGAGGCCCTCAGAGGCCTCTCACTATTGCCGCCCGACGCAACTCGTCCAGGGCGGGGGCCCCGTGCCTAGAATATGCTTGCGGACAGCCCGCGCCGCGCTACCCACCCCGCCGCCCGCCTGCGCTCCGGAGTCGGCCCGGGGGACGCCGCGAAGGACCGCCTGGAAAGGAGGACTACGCCCCCCACAATGCACCGCGCCAGAAGCCGCTCACTTCCGGGACGGGGGCAAGCTTATTCCGGCGGCTTTCCCGGGCTACGCGACCCCTGTTGAGATCCGATTATTTTCCAGATGAGGCTCGTCCTAGGCGGAGGGGGGATATCTATTCGAATGGAACGTTGTCGCATGGGCTACCCCTCACAAGGACCCAGAATCCTGATGGTACGGGGGCTCGCGCCTCATTAGCGCAAGCGCTCTGGGTAAAAGCACACAAAGACTACAAGTTCCATGCTGCCTCAGAAAGCGCAGCGGCTGCTGCTGAGGGCTGCAGCGCCGCTTAAGAGAGAGGCGGAGTTCCTGCAGACCAGGATTTGAAGGAGGTTCTGCAGCCTGCTCTAGAAGCTCCCCAATCCCCAGTTCCTTGGAGTGGAGGGCATTCCTTATCCTGGAGAGAACCCGAGTCAGGCCAGAATGCCTTCTGGAGTCACTTTCTCACTTGGGGGCACTCTTCCGACTCTCAACTACCTCCTACTTGTACTCATTGACCTAAACCAGGTCCCTTAGCTGCCTACTATGTGCCAAAGTGTAGGGAGAATGCACTGAAGGTAATTTTGAGCAGTCAGGTCCACCCGGCCCTCTCTCTCCTAGGGAGTGACTGACTAGAGTGGATAAATACGCCCTAATAGATATCAAGAATAAATGCCACGAGGCCGGGCAGTGGTGGCGCACGCCTTTAATCCCAGCACTCGGGAGACAGAGGAAGGCGGATCTCTGTGAGTTCGAGACCAGCCTGGTCTACAAGAGCTAGTTCCAGGACAGGCTCCAAAACCACAGAGAAACCTTGTCTCGAAAAACAAAAAACAAACAAACAAAAAAAAAAAAAGAATAAATGCCACAATGGAATCAGCCGGACAAAGAGGACATCCACACAACCTATGTAATAACAAACAAACAAACATTATAATGAGTAGTATCAGCGCTTCCTCTCCCAACCCCCTCACCTTGGTTGGGTGCTGAAACAGGAAGGACATAGGTTGCTACCAGCATTCAGTTTGATGGTTCACAAGGTTTTGTTTTGTTTTGTTTCATATTTATTTATTATGTATACAATGTTCTGTCTGTATGCCTGCAGGCCAGAAGAGGGCACCAGACCCCAATACAGACGGTTGTGAGCCACCATGTGTTTGCTGGGAACTGAACTCAGGACCTTTGGAAGAGCAGGCAATGCTCTTAACCTCTGAGCCGTCTCTCCAGCACCCACAAGGTTTTTTTGTTTGTTTGTTTGGTTTTGGTTTTCTTGTTTTTTTTGTTTTTTGTTTTTTTTTTTTTATTTCTCTGTAGTTTTTGGTGCCCGTCCTGGAACTAGCTCTTGTAGACCAGGCTGGCCTCGAACTCACAAAGATCCGCCTGCCTCTGCCTCCCAAGTGCTGGGATTAAAGGGCGTGACACCACTCACTGCCAGGCTTGTTTTTTGTTGTTGTTGTTGTTGTTGTTGTTGTTGTTGTTGTTGGGTTTTTTTTTTTTTGGTTTTTTTCGAGACAGGGTTTCTCTGTGGTCTGTTTTTGTTTTTTTTAAGACGGAGTTTCTTTGTGTAGTTATGGCTGTCCTGGAACTTACTCTGTAGACCAGGCTGGCCTTGAGGTATCCAGACCCGCGAAATATGAAGGGTCCCTGATAAACCTGGTGGAGAGGAATAAAAGGAGACAAGAGACACGAGAAATGACGTCAAGATAGGATTTCTGATCAAGCCGTTCCGTTTATTCTTTCTCAGAAGCTGTTATATACCAAACGGGCAAAGGGGGGAAGGGAAGGGTGTCAGGAAGCTCAGGTCTGCTGAAACTCAGGTCCTGAGACATCCCTAGCTGATAAGTAAATACTGAGGGTCTGTAATTATTGACTAAACAAGGAGAATGCTAAGGAGTTCCCGAGCCTGGTGCCTGCAGGTCTCTGCTAGGCAATGAGATACCAGGTTGATTTCCTAGACCCTGCAGAGGGGATAGAGGTAAATATTTTTCTTAACTTGTGAGCTTAAGATGGCTGTAACCAAAATGCGGATCTCAGAATACAGGCCTTTGCTTCCAGGATTGAGGGCTTGCACTCACAGAGATCTGAAGACCTCTGGCTCCCAAGTACTGAGATTAAAGGTGTGCACCACCCCTCCATTCTCAAATGGTTCACAATTTTCATTCCATCACTCAGGAGGCAGAGGCAAACTGATCTCTGAGAATTCAAGGCCAGGCTGGTCTACGTAGAAAGACCCTGCATCAAAACAAATGGTATATTTATAATGGTTATATTTCTATATATTTATAGTTTATATAAATATTGTCATATACATTTTTTAAATTTAATAGTTTTTTAAGTTAGAATTCAAAGTAATGGGAGACATTTTACAAATATACATCATATGTTGTTCTGTGGTGTGTATGTGTGTGTAAATGGTACAATTTGTGTTTGTGCATGTTCATATGTGTGCCTATGAGTGTGTGTGGAGGCCCAAGGTCAATTTTGAGCCCTTCACCTTTTCTTTTTAAGGTTGGCCGGACAGTGAGCTGCAAGTATCCACCTGTCTATACCTCCCGAGCCCTAGAATTATAGGCATTAGGCTTAGTTTTTTTCTGAATAATTTATTTATTTTTATTTTATGTGCATTGGTGGTTTGCCTGCATGAGTATCTGTGTGAGGTGTCTCCTAGAACGGAAGGTACAGACAGTTGTAACCCACCATATGAGTGCTGGGAATTGAACCCGGGTCCTTTGGAAGAGCAGTCAGTGCTTTTAACTGCTAAACCATCTCTCCAGTCCTCCATGCTTGACTTTTTACCTGAGTAAAGAAGGAGTACACTGGGCTGGAGAGATGGCTCAGTGGTTAAGAGAATGCTCTTCTTCCAAATGCCTATTTGGAAAGAATGCCTGTTCTTCCAAAGGTCCTGAGTTCAATTCCCAGCAACCACATGGTGGCTCTCAGCCATCTGTAATTGGTCTGGTGCCCTCTTCTGGCCAGCAGACATACACACAGACAGAATATTGTATACATAATAAATAAATAAATAAACAGAAGGAATACACGGATTCAATTTCACAGAGCATTGAAGAAGATGCTGAATTAGACTCTACCTTCAGTAAAATAACCTTTAATATATACTTATATACATTTAAATAGTAATTAGTAGGGACTGGAGAGATGGCTCAGTGGTTAAGAGCATTGTCTACTCTTCCAAAGGTCCTGAGTTCAATTCCCAGCAACCACATGGTGGCTCACAACCATCTGTAATGAGATCTGGTGCCATCTTCTGCCTGCAGGCACACACACAGACAGAATATTGTATACATAATAAATATTTTTTTAAAAAAAATAGTAACTAGTAAGTTGAAAGTATTGCTTTGGAGTAGAATAGGAAAGGGCCTGTGTTTGATCTTCACCACCAGAAGCAAACAAGCAAAGACATTCATGTAATACATAATTTGTCTTTACCCCCACTACCCTGCCCGTCCTTAGCTTGTCATCTAGTAGAAAGCAAGAATCATATCTCATGTCTCTGCTTCTAATCTTGCCTCCTCCACAACTGTTCTTCTTAGGACTGCCAAAAAAAATCTGATAGACCATATGTCAATAAAGCCACTTCTTATTCTATTTATAATGCTGTCTAAACTCCTTCCTTGAGCCTCCAAGAACCCACCCACATAGATAGGCTGAGCCTTGCAAACATTTTACGTTCCATCCTCCCATCCTCATTTCAACCCAGTGTTGTTATTGTTTTAAAAATAACCTGGGACTGGAAAGATGGCTCAGTAGGCAGTTGTGTTTGCCACCAAGCCTGAAGACCGGAGTTCGATTCCTGGAACCCACAGAGAGGAAGGAGAGAACTGACTCCTGCAACTTGTCCTCTGATTTCTACTTGTGTACCGTGACACGACATACCCACACACTTGCAAAATAAATAAAAGTGAAAAATTAAAAATACCAAGAAGTAGCTGAGTGTTGATGGTGTATTCCTTTAATCCCAGCACTCAAAAGGCAGAGACAGGGGCTGGAGAGATGGCTCAGCGGTTAAGAACATTGCCTGCCCTTCCAAAGGTCCTGCGTTCAATTCCCAGCAACCACATGGTGGCTC
>NC_022011.1:5050599-5053474 GCF_000317375.1 Microtus ochrogaster
AGAGTTACCCCAAGATATTTTATGCTATTTGTGGCTATCGTGAAAGGTGATGCTTCTCTGATTTCCCTCTCTGCTTCCTTATCCTTAGTGTATAAATGAATAAATCTTATAAAAAAAAAAAAAAGAGATAGAGCTTCTCTGTACCTTTGGAGCATGTCCTGGAACTCCCTCTGTAGACCAGGCTGGCCTCAAACTCACAGAGATCTGCCTGCCTCTGCCTCCAAAGTGCTGGGATTAAAGGTGTGCGCCACCACCGCCCAGTCTTGCCAGCTTTACTCAAGTTCTCCTGTTCACCTTTTCAAACCTCTGGGCTTTTATCTTTCTCTTACTTCTATAAATCTTACTTTTACTCCGTGGGTGGCTGGATGGCTAGTCCCTGATGTCCTCCTTCCCATAGTTCTCCTCCTATCTGTACACTCCTGCCAGCCCTGCCTATCTTCTCCTGCCTCACTATTGGCTGTTCAGCTCTTTATTAAACCGTCAGGTCTTCTAGACAGGAAAGAATCACATATTCGCAGAGTTAAATAAATGCAACATAAGCAAAAGTCATACACCTTAAAATAATATTCCTTGGGGGCTGGAGAGATGGCTCAGTGGTTAAGAGCATTGTCTGCTCTTCCAAAGGTCCTGAGTTCAATTCCCGGAAACCACATGGTGGCTCACAACCATCTGTAAAGAGCTCTGGTGCCCTCTTCTGGCCTGCAGACATATACACAGACAGAATATTGCATACATAATAAATAAATAAATATTTAAAAAAAATAATATTCCTCAACAGAAAAATAAAGTGGTGGTCCAGATCCGTAATCTCAGCTCTAAATAGGCCGAAAAGGAGCAGCAGTTAGAACAAGTTCACAGCCTGCTTAGTGTACATGGTAAATTCCAGGCCAGTCAAGCCCTATGAACTTATCTAAAAAAAACAAACAAGGATGTACTAAATATTAATTTTGTTTGTTTAAATGTATGCTTGTTTTGAGATAGGGTCTGACGTTGTAGCCCAAGGCTGGTCTGGAATTCACTATGAGGACCAGGCTAGCCTCAAACTCCACAGAGATCCACCTGCCTCTGCATCTAGAGTGCTAGGATTAATGGCATGAACCATGTTTCCTGGCTAAAATAAATTTTTTAGGAATTAGATTCAGATAGTTGATAGTGACCATGGAAATTGATTAATAAAGACTTAGCAAATTTAGATAAGATCAGATCTAACTAGACAGATTGCTAGTACGTACAGATGGTACATGGTGTACAACACTGTAATGTTGCCACTCTGGAGCTGGAAGTCAGGGAATCAGAAGTTCAAGTGCATCCTCAGCTAGAGGGTAAGTCGGGCCAGCCTGGGCTACACGAAATTCTGTCTCAAAACAAAAACAAAACCTTTAATCAAAATTTTTTAAAAAAAGAAAAAGATTTAAACTGGGTGTGATGGAACACACCTGTAATCCAAGCACAAAGAAAGAAGAAGGAGGTTTAGTTCAAGGTCAGCCTAGGCTACACAGGGACTTCGAAATTAGCTTGGGCTACATAAGACCCTGTATCAACAACAAAGTGCATGTGTGAAATCACTCAAGTCTGGCTCACGTGATAGAGGTAAGAAGGTTGCCCAGAGAGTTTGACACTACTTGCTTGGTGTCTGAGAGACCGGAGGAGGTTGGCATTGGTGTTGCAGCAGTTATAAGCCTCCAAAAGGGTACTTAGGAACAGAACCCAGGTCCTACTCAGGAGCAGCCAGTAGGCCACAGTTCCTTTTTAAGAAAATTATCATCCTTAATTTTTTTTTTTTTGTTTTGTTTTTGACAAAAGGTCTCTCTGTGTAGCCTCGGCTGTACTGGAACTAACTTGCTTATGTAGACCAGGCTGGCCTCGAACTCACAGAGGTCCGCAGCGCACCATCAACACCAGTTGGCTTTTGCTCAAGTTTAATGTGATATGGCCTCCAAACCCAATTTACAATCTCTTTTGACCCCGCTACCAGCTATGGGACTACAGTTCCCGTGGGGCCATGTGGCAGCATCGCGAGACTTGACTCCAAAGAGGCGGCGGGAAAGCAGCTCTAGCCACAGCAGTTAGGAGGGGCGGATCCTGAGCCTGAGCATGGCGGGTCGCTACAGTCTGGACCCGGGTCAGACACCTCGCACGATTCTGCGGCGCGTGCTGGATACAGTGGATACGCGCTCCCCAAGGCGACGACGGAGTACTCAGACTAGGTATGTGAGAGTGTTGACTGAGGAGTGGTGGCTGTGCCTTCCTGTCCGGAAAGAAAACTGAGTCTCGGTAGAGTCGGAATCGCCGAGCTCTGACTACATCCTAATGGATTCGGACTCAGCTAAGCTGTTGTGGAGCTCCGCAAGAACCAACAGTGCTGGATCTTTAGAAACAAAGGATAAGGCTCTGTTTTCTAGGCTGTGTCACTCAACCCAGACCGAAGTTGTCCTGACATCTACCCCTACTTTAAGATGACTTCGCCTTTCCCAGCACACAGTCCTACTCCCTGCGGCTCCCAGGGGAAGTCAGCAGGCAGGAACTGGAAGGATGCTTTACTAGACTTTTCGGAGTGTCTTGAGGCTTGTGGTGAGCAGATGGTACTGAAGTTGGCATCTGTCGATCTGGAAGGATGTCCTTTTCGAGAAGACAGTTGTTCGTGATAAGGTGCCTCCTCCCATGGTACTAGTGTCTGATCCTTGGCTTTATGCCTACTATTTAGTTAAGCACCCTACCACAGAGCTACATCTCCAACCCTTTTGCTGTTTGAGACAGGGTCTCTTAAAGTTGCCTTGGCAAGCCGGGCGATGGTGGCGCACGCCTTTAATCCCAGCACCCGGGAGGCAGAGGCAGGTGGATCTCTGTGAGTTCGAGACCAGCCTGGTCTACAGAG
>NC_022011.1:5053899-5060757 GCF_000317375.1 Microtus ochrogaster
AAAAAAAAAAAAGAAAAACCAAAAAAAAAAAAAGAAACTGTAGCCCAAACATGCTTTAAAGTAGCCATTCTTCTGCTACCTCATTTAGCATGAGATATTTATGCATTTATTTACTGTGTGTGTGAGTGTGTGTGTGTGAGTGTGTCAGAAACCTGCAGAGTCAGTTCTCACCTTCTACCATGTTTGTGACCTCAGGATGTCAGACTCGGAAGCAAGTGCATTTATCCACTGAGCATTCTGGGCAGATAGGTTTTGCACCTATGAGAAATGAGATCGGAACTGTGCCTGGGGAACATGATAGAATTCTGAGCCACACTGAACTGGAGAAACAGGGCTAGGTTGACCCATGTGGAACTTCCTGTCACACCTTGGCCACAACTTGAAAAGTAAAAATATTTGAATTACCTGCTTGGATTGTTACTTTAAAGAATGGAATACTCTCCCAATTTGTTCCCTGTGTGACTAACCCCTGTGAAGGGTAGCATCTTCATCCTCTAGATCCTCACTCCCACTCCCCACACATAATTCTCAAAGCCATTTTTTTTTTTACACAGTCCACAGAGAACTCCGCTTCAAACACTTTCCTCCAAGAGGCAGGGTAGCCGAACAAAAGCAACTGTCAGGAGGCATTCCTATGGAACTAGGGTAAGCCCACTCCGTGAGTGACTTCATGGAGCACTGAAGTCAAGTCTATATTTGTTTTGAAGTCTAACTTGAGGGGTTCTCAAGGCAAAAATGTAGACTGGTGGTCTTTTACCTATAGTCAATTGGAGGATTGGCTCGTGTTCAAGCCCACGGGCACCTGGAGGAACAGACACCCCGGACTCTGCTGAAGAACATTTTACTAACTGGTAAGTGGGTGCTAGCCTGCCAGTTAAAGGTAGGTGCTAGCCCAATGGCCAGCCCTATGGTATTTTTCTTCATTATCCTTTTTCTCAGCCCTACCCTCTTCTTGGTATTTGTACAGCCCCAGAATCTTCTGTGATGATGCCGGACTCAGTGATGAAGCCAGTACAAGTACCAGAGATGGCAGACTCCTCCAGACGGGAAAGCAGTCTGGGAAGGTACACAGTGAAATTGCCTCATAGGTTGAGCCACCTCTTTGGGGTCCCCAGAAACTAAAATTGGGCTTTCTGACATGTCTGAGATAAACTCCATCCTTATAGCCTGGAGCTGCAACTTCCTGAACCGGAAGTCCCCTCAACCCTGGCTCCAGGTCTACGAGCCACTAGCAAAAGGAAGCAAAGGCTGAGGTTGTCAGTATTTCAGCAGGAAGTGAACCAGGGGTTGCCTCTCGCTCCAGGTGAGTCCTAGGACACACCTGTGCTGTTCTTTCCCTTCTCTCTGCTGAGGAGGTTGAAGAGACCTGTGAGAGCTTCCGTGGGCCTGAGTAACTCACTGTGGATTATTCTTTTGACAATGCCTTGATGGGTGCTGACAGAGCCACCTGGGAATGCTGATTTTTCATCCTTGGCCAGGTACTGTTCCCTGTTCTGGGGTTTGATGGAGCAGAGATGTGAGGGAGGTGTTGACTCATGGGCTCTTGATATACTTACTGTTAGTTTCAGCCTTACAGCATGGAAGCCATAGCCTAAGAGATGAGCTCCTTTGGCAAAGCTGTGTCTCATGCTTCCTTTGTGTCTATTTCCATCCTATCAGCTCCTTCAACCTCAGCTTTGTCCCGCCTCCTCAGTCCCAGTCAGTGAAGAGACCTGGTCTGGCTCGCAGACGTCCCAAACGCCAACCTGTGGATGTAGGTGCTCTTTTGCAGGATCTGAAAAATAATTCCTTGACCTCAGCTCTTCCAGGTAAGGTTGAGATTTCCTCTTCTAGCTTTAGGGAGACGCTAGCACTCTGACAGACAGGAGGCCTTACTGAGTTCAGGGTTGCTCCACATTTGGTGAGGTCAGGGACGCTGTAGGAGCCTGGCCAGGCATTTGTGAGGAATTTCTGCTTTCTTTGCAAAGTGTACCTGGCACTTTAGTGTATTAGTCAGGGTTCTCTAGAAGAACAGAACTTAGAGAATGAATATAATATAATGACTATATATGGGATTTATTAGAATGGCTTACAGACTGTAGCTTTTACTAACAGAAGGTCCAAAAATCCAGTAGTTTAAGGAAGTAGGCTCCATTGCCAGTGAAGGACTGGACTGTGTGTGTGTGTCAGAGAGACAGAGACACAGAATAGGCAAAGAGAGTAAGCGTCCTTCTTCCTTGTCCCTTTATATAGGCTGCCAGTAGAAGGTGTGGCCCAGATTAAAGGTGGATCTTCCCACTTCAATGATCTGGATTAGAAGTGTGTTTTTCCGGGTCAAATGTTTTAATTAAAAAAAAAAAAGCTCACAGGTGTGCCCAGTCATTTGCATTTTAGTTAATTCCAGATGTAGTTAAGCTGATAACCAAGACTAGCCATGTAGCCAGGTTTGGGAGCCTCCCACAAGCTTGGGAAGCAGGCACAGGTGGATCTCTGTGCTTTTGAAGCAAACATGGTCTATAGAGAGAGACCCTGTCTCAAAAAGCAAACAAACAAACAAACAAACAAAAAAAGTCTAGGCTATGGTGGCACACACTTTTATTCCCAGCACTCAGGAGGCAGAGGTAGGCAGATCTGAGTTCAAGGCCAGCTTGGTCTACAGAGCTATTGCTCCAGGATAGCTAAGGCTACACAGAGAAACCCTCCCTGTCTTGATAAAAAAAAATTACCTAGTCTTGGTGTCTCTGAGTTGTCTGTTCCTTTTCATTTGTGAACTGCGGGCTGAGGGTAGAGGGAAAGGGTATATAATCTGGAGGCTAGAGCTTGTTAGAAAAACAGGTTTCACAGTCAGTTAGCACCAACCTGGGATCCTGATTCCAGAAGACAGACAAGTTCACTAATGTTTGAGGAACGTGCCTAGGAGAGGAAGAAGTAGACAGTTGAGGCTTGTGAGTAAGCAGTTTTAGAGGTGGAAGCAAGTAAGAGAGGCCTGGGAATGTCAGAGGAAGGAGGAGGAGAGCAATGAAAGAGAAAAGACTTTGACTGTAGCTTATCTCATTATGGAGGTCACTTAGGCAGAGAAGACCCTTATTTCACGGCCCCAGGTATTAGGTGGGCCTAAAATCTAGAGTTTATCTGGCTCTTGATCTCTAGGTGACAACCATAGAAGCCCTGTTGCTACTCTGCCGATGGATGAAGTATTGGAAGACACCCAGCCTTTCTCACATCCCTTGGCTGGCGGCTCCCTTGGTGCATATCGTTCTCTGCCCACCCCTTCTCCCTCTGGGGTTGAAGGTTCTGAAGGACTTGTGCGCCACAGGACACGAAGTGCTGGGACTGAGCTGCAGCACAGTGAGTATGAGGGGCAGCTGGCTTGGAGCCAAGCTCATCCTGGGTGAGAGTAAGCTTAGGAGTTCCCCTCCACCCAAGAGCCGGGTCAGGGCTGGGCAGGAGATCCTAAGTCAGTGCTACGGTGCTGCCTCGTCTTGTTCTCCCCTCAGTGAACAGAACTGGCTTGGCTACTACTCCTTTACCCTTCTTGGAACCACAGCCTCAGCGTCCAGAACTAAGAGAAGCAGTGGGATCCCAGGAAGCTGTGGAGGAGCAAGAAGGCTCTTCAGGGGTTGAGGATTCTCCTGGCAGGCCAGGTAAGAGGCTGAGGGTAGGTGAGTGTCATTAACTTGTTAGACACCACCATACAGAAGATTTGCCTGAGCTGTTTCTGGGAACTGGTAGTTTTAGAGGCCAGGGAGAGTATAAGGAGCAATCACTTGTCTAGAGCTCTACGAGGCCCTTAGGAATAAGAAACGGAAGCTGAGTGGTGGTGCACACCTTAATCCCAGCACTTGGGAGGCAGAGGCAGGTGGATCTCTGAGTTTGAGTCTAGCCTGGTCTACAGAGTAAGTTCTAGGCCAGAGAAACCCTGTCTCGGGGGAAAAAAGAAAGGAGACTAGACTTGTACAACTATGTCAGACAGTCGAGCCTGAACCCCTTGTGACTCTACTCTTTCTTTGCAGCAAGTCCAGAGTTAGCCTGCGGCGCCAATGACTTACTCCAGCCTGAGCAGCCACATCAGTTTGAGCCGCCCCCACCATCTGCAGTTGCAGTGTAAGAAACCACTGTTTTGGGGAAGGAGGTGCCCTGAAGTTGGCATTGTAGATATGCAGACACTTACCAAGCACGGCAGCTCAAGCCTGGTGGTGATAGCCTGCCTGTCATCCTGGTACCTGTCTCCGGGAGTTTGGAGGAGCCTGGGTGAAGGAGGAGCTCCTAGGTCAGTATGTAATCATAGAAGGCTTCCTGGAGACGATTAGCAGTGATGGATTGTTGAGGGGTCTATCCAATTTGAGACCCGACATTCAACAAGCTTGAGCAGGTATCTGCATGTATGTTGAAGCTAGTCTAGGATATTAGGGCTAGACTGGAGGATAAAGGTCTCAGGGAAAGAACAGATCTTCTGTTTGTTTGTTTCTTTATTCAAGACAGGGTTTCTCTGTGTAGCCCTGGCTGCCCTGGAACTTGCTCTGTAGACCAGGCTGGCCTGGAATTCACAGAGATTTGTCTTACTTTGACTCCTGAGTGCTGGGATTGAAGGTGTGTGCCACCCTTGCCTCCCCCATCCCTGGCTGATAGATGGATTTCTATTTATTTATTTATAATTTATTTAAGCTTTTTTTTTTTTTTTGGTTTTTTTTCGAGACAGGGTTTCTCTGTGGCTTTGGAGCCTGTCCTGGAACTAGCTCTGTAGACCAGGCTGGTCTCGAACTCACAGAGATTCGCCTGCCTCTGCCTCCCGAGTGCTGGGATTAAAGGCGTGCGCCACCACCGCCCGGCTATAGTTGGGTTTCTTGTTCAATCTACTTAATGAACAACAGTCCCAGTTTCAGCAGAGCCAGCAGGACTTGTCCTCGAATAAGGGCCAGTTCAGTCACCTCTGTCTGCTCTCGTCCTCATCAGGCTTCCATCAAGGACCCGAACTGCAGGTCCTAGGCACCACCAAGACCCCTATAAGGCTGGACTGAGCCACTATATGAAGTTCTTCAGCTTCTATACTAAGAGGCCTGTGGAGAAGGCAGCTTTTGAGATAGTGGAGAAGTGGTAAGTCTAGCATGTGAGTGGATAGAGGTGCCCTTTTTTTGGTTTTTCGAGACAGGGTTTCTTTGTAGCTTTGGAGCCTGTCTTGGAACTAGCTCTTGTAGACCAGGCTGGCCTTGAACTCACAGAGATCTGCCGGCGTGTGCCACCATTGCCCTGCCGAGGTGCCCTTTCTTAAACAGACTGTTCAATCTTCTCTGTCCCAACCTTGGCAGCCTAGACAAGCATTTCCAGCACCTTTGCAATGACCTGGAGGTATTTTCTGCTCATGCTGGCCGTAAGACCGTGAAGCTAGAGGACTTGGAGCTGCTGCTGCGTCGGTAAGTGGGAGGCATTAAAGGGAGGCCGAACACGGGAGTGCTAGTGCTGACTCTGCCTGGCCTTCCTTTCCTCCAATACAGGCAGGGACTAGTCACGGATCAAGTCTCGCTGCACGTGCTTGTGGAGCGGTACCTGCCCCTGGAATACCGACAGCTGCTCATTCCCTGTGCATTTAGTGGCAATTCTGTCTTCCCTGCCCAGTAGTGGCTAGGTCTGTATGTTTGTCCTCTCCCTGCCTTGGACACCTTGGACTGACCCACACAATCATCAAGTTCTCCTTCTCATCTCCTAGCACCAATAAAGTCTCATAAATGGGTTCTGCTTTTTTGGTGCGTGTCTTAGGCTCTGCCCAGATCCTCTTCCCTCATACCCCAACACTTTCCAGCACAGCCTGGAAAATAGAAATTTAGACAAAGAATTGTATATTGGAAGGTTAGCAACATTAAAGAACTTAAGTTGCCCATGGGGGGTTCTTCTAGCTTGCTTGCTCTGGCTCTCGTGGTGGTCCTACACGTTTGGTGTCTGCCATCCGAAGCCGGTCAAGTGCAGTCTCAAGTTTTACCACGATTTCTTCCTGCTGCTTCTCATCTTCCTCCAATGGCAGTTCTGCCACAGGGAGCTGGAAGGCCTGGCTTAGGTAGGTACTCAGCACCTGCTTGTCCAGGCTAGGATCAATGTTTGTCAGGGCCACACGCATCTTCAATAGGCTCACCTCATCAGTTCTGTCCCACGAGGAAAGAAAGACAGGTTTATAGGTCTGAGCTCTTTGTACCCTGACTCTGAGGTGCCCACTCTTATGTCATGTTTGAGTAGTTTGTTGCACAGGGAGACTCAGGCACCCAAGATGCTATCTGATAGGGCTTGTCCCACCTATAGGACTTGCCAATGGCTGAGCAGGACTTCGGGGCCCAGGGTCACTCACTGATCTAGGCCCAGATCCTGCTTCAGTTCTTTTAAGTATGCATCCTTTTCGTTGTCATACTGTTCCCACAGCTTTTGCACAAATGGCTCACTCTGGCCCTCCTCATCCTATGGGGTGGGGTATGGGAGAAGGCAGGGTGAGGCCATATTGACTGTAGTTTAAATAAGACTAAGGAAGGGACTAGCGAGTTATGTGCCCCCACCCACCTCAGTAAACAATATCCGGTAATTGAGCACTTCTGTACTGCTGATGTCAGGACTCCAGCCTGCTGTCTCCATTAGCTCCTGAATTTGCTCTTCCTTCTTGAGAGGAAAGGTATTCTTGAGGATGGTGCTATTAGGA
This sequence comes from Microtus ochrogaster, assembly GCF_000317375.1. Classification (NCBI taxonomy): domain Eukaryota; kingdom Metazoa; phylum Chordata; class Mammalia; order Rodentia; family Cricetidae; genus Microtus; species Microtus ochrogaster. The sequence continues at coordinate 5,060,555 of NC_022011.1, forward strand.
GAGTAAGAATTCCAACAGGAATTGATGGAGGCTATCTACTCACCTCCCATCCCTCCTGGGCCATCCCCACTAGTATTTCCACAGGTTTTTTGTTTTTGAGAGTCTTTGAACACATAATCATCTTCCTGCCTTAGCCTCCCAAACTTTTTTGCTGTTTTGATTTTCTTTTAAATTGGTTTTTTTTTTTTTTTTTTTTTTTTTTT
>NC_022011.1:5060857-5067350 GCF_000317375.1 Microtus ochrogaster
TTTTTTGCTTTTTCAAGACAGGGTTTCTCTGTGGCTTTGGAGCCTGTCCTGGAACTAGCTCTGTAGACCAGGCTGGTCTTGAACTCACAGAGATCCATCCGCCTCTGCCTCCCGAGTGCTGGGATTAAAGGCGTGCGCCACCATCGCCCGGCTAAATTGGTTTTTTGAAAAAGGATCTATTTCTATGTCAATCTGATTAGCCTGGAACTCTCTGTAGATCAGAATGGCCTCGAAATTGCAGAAATCCTCCAGCCTCTGCCTCCCAAGTGCCGGGATTAGAGGTGTGTGCCACAGTGCTTGGCATGTTTTGAAACAGTTTTGTTCTAGGCCTAGAATTAAATGATTCTCCTGCTTTTATTTCTCAAGTTCTAGAATATGGGCATGTGCCACCACCCGTAGAGAGGACAGCAGGCTTTGAGGCTGTGGCCCCTCCTGGGAAGTTCCCCTTTTCCCTGCATACTTGAAAACCTGACCAGTCAAGAGAATGGACTAGAGTTTAGAGTTGCCTGACTGGCCTCTTACCTCAATTGCTCCATGGTTATTAACCCCTCTTTCTGAGTGTCGACATTTATCATCTCCTTGAGCAGCTGGGACATTGTCTCCTTTTGGCTGACATATACGCTTTCCTTCCTCTACAACAAGAGGAGCAGTTGCTAGTGGGCTGCCATTCTGCCGGGACAAAAGGGCCTAGGCCAAAGCTCACCTTTCCTATCAAGACTGCATAGAAGTGACGCATGACCTCGCTGGAGCGAAAGAGCTTGATGTTTTCAAAAATGGTATAAGCCCAGGCCATGGCATCATTGACCCCAAAGCGACGTTCCAGAAAATTGAAGAAGAAATCCGGGAATGACTCTTTCTGTAGAATAAGAATACTTGGTCAGGGTGTCCCAGATTTGATTAGCCCCACCCTGCTCCCTACCACCTTGAGGGAACTCCTTAAAGGAGTCTGGATCTAAAGGCTACATAGAGGTCAGTCAGAGCTGACCTGCTCTTCTGCAAGCCGTTCCTTCCAGGCATCCTCAAGGAGATGTACCACCTCCTTCTTGGTTGGCTTCTTGTTCTCCACAGGGCCATCAAACCGAAGGAAAGCAGGGATAGAGTCCCCAAAGCCCTGAAAGGCAGGTGTTAACTCACGACTGGACCTCTCTGTTGCCCTGTGTCTAAACAGGAAAGAGCCCCAGATAGTTCCCCCAGAATCTTAAGTAACCTCTGGCTCAGGGACTCCCCTACCAGACCAGGGAAGAAGTCTTTCTCCCGAAGCAGAGCATTGCCAATCTCCTCCAGCAGCACGTCCACCAGCTGGTCACTGTTCTTTCCTTCAGCCAGCATAAACCAGCGTTCTGGACCCCCCGCAATGACACCTGCAGATGGGGAGAGGAGGCTAGAACCCAGCCCATGTCCTGCAGCAGGCACTGGTGCCCCGGCAACCATCATTACTTTCGCATTTGCTCCAGTCAGGTCGAGGTGTGGAGGTGCGCTGGATCTCCTGCAGCTCGAAGTGGAACTGGTCCCGCTCCTTCAGCGTGCTCATATGCAGCTGCAGCAGTAACTCATGTTCCTTCCGGACCTCTTCATAGTCAGCTCGCAGGCTTTCCAGCTGCAGGCAAAAGCATTGATGGTCCTAGCTACCCACCTGTCTGAGCACACCCATGTCAAACCCTACCTGCCCACCCCACCAGCACCTGCTCTTGAAGATCCGTGTTGGTCTTCTCCAGCATTTCAAAGTCTCTCCTGGGCACCATGTCTCCAAAGTTGGCTTTCATGGTGTTGAGTTCCATCTGGGTACGGGTCAGGTCTTGTCGGGTCATCTTCAGTGCCAGTGTTAGTTTCACAGGATCCTCTCCCCAAACACCTACCAGGGTCCCACCAGTCTGTCACCCTGGCTCTGGGCCTTGTACCCAGGATTAGGTTAAATATTGCTTGGGGCATGCCCTCTTTGCATAGAGTGGCCTCCATAGGCTCATATGTTTGAATACTTGATCCCAACTTGGCGGAACCATTTGAGAAAGATTGAGAGGTATGGCCTTGTTGGAGGAGGTGTGTCACTGGGGGCAGCTTTGAGGTTTCAAAAGACTCTGTGTCATTCTCACTGTTAATCTGCTTCCTGCATGTGGATCTGTATATGAACTTAACTGCTGCTCCAGTGCCATGCCTGTCTGCTTACTGCCAATGCTCCCTGCCATGATGATAGACTAATATCCCTTTGGAACTCTAAGTCCCTAAGAAATCCTTCTAGCTGAGTGCTGGGAGCTCACACCTTTAAGCTCTTGGAAGGCAGAGGCAGCCAGATCTGAGTTTGAGGCCAGACTGGTCTACAGAGTCCAGGATGGCCAGGGCTACAAAGAAAAACCTTGCCTCAAACAAAGAAAAGAAAAAGAAGGCTGGGCGGTGGTGGCGCACGCCTTTAATACCAGCACTCGGGAGGCAGAGGCAGGTGGATCTCTGTGAGTTCGAGGCCAGCCTGGTCTACAACAGCTAGTTCCAGGACAGGAACCAAAAAAGCTATGGAGAAACCCTGTCTGGAAAAATCGGAAAAAAAAAAAAAGAGAGAAAAGAAAAAAGAAATCCTTCCTTCTATAAGTTGCCTTGGTCACTGTGGTTTATCACAGCAGTAACTAGTATACCTCCTGCTCTGCTTGGGATTCTTTAGGAGTTAAGTAGAGAAGCCCAGGACCTGTGGTGCCAGGCTTCACTTGCCCACAGTCTCAGCTTCCAGCAGTGTTAAAATTTCCTACTTTATTCTGTGATTTTCAGTCTAGTTTAAAAGATCCACAGCCAACTGGGTGGTGGTGGCCAGTGTTTAATCCCAGAACTCAGGAGGCAGAAACAGGCAAATCTGTGTTTGAGACCAGTTTGATCTACAGAGCGAGTTCCAGGGCAGGTTCAAAAAGCAACAGAGAAATTCTATCTCAAAAAACTAAAAAAAGATCCACAGCCTCAGGTAGCGACCCAGGCCTCTCCTACTGTCAATGGACACAGGATAATAAGATATTAGAGGGGCTCAGAGGTTAAGAGCACTGTCTGCTCTTCCAGAGGTCCTGAGTGCAATTCCCAGCAACCACATGATGGTTCATAACCATCTGTAATGAGATCTGGTGCCCTCTACTGGCCTATAGGATATATGTAGGCAGAATACTATACATAATAAAATAAATAAAAAATAAGATATTAGAAATGTAAATGGTGACAGACATCAGTGCCTCAGATGAGGCCCTGGCTTGGATTACCTGGGGACTGGGCTAGTGACATGTCTTCTCGTTGGTATCGTAGCTCATTCAGGTCCCCAATGAGAATCTTGCGGGCATCTCGCTCAGTAAGGTAGCGAAGGTACTCCTCAGCCAAGCTCTTCCTCAGTTTAGCCACCTGGGGGTGGGGTGGGGTGGAGGTATATGACAGTACTCAGTGAGCTTAGAGCCCTCATTGGCAGCTCACCACGACAGGGTGTGGCTACTGCTTGGCAGTCTCCTGAGCTTTGGAAAAGGAAAGTGACCATGCCTGAGAATAGAGCAAGATGCCAGTGCTTCATCCCATGGAGAGTTTGCTGGCACTTAGAGGCACACTGGAGTCTGCTGAGCACTGCAGCAGGGCACAGTGAAAATAGTAGGGGCGCTCAGGGATGGTGATGGCTCCTCCATCCAGGCAGAAGCATAGATGGGGTTAGGGATCACATCATCAGCACACCAGGCTATAGGTAGAGCAGACACTTGGGGGCTCAGCATTAATTACCACTTCCATTCACCTCACTCTGCAATGAGATCTTCTCCTCGTTCTTTTTATCAATGAGTTTTAGCAAATTCATCTTCTCTTTCTTCAGTTGGGAGATTTCGTACCTCTCCTCAGCCCTCATGGCCAGGATCCGTTCACTGCAGTCCTCATTCATAGTGATGATCTTGGCCTTCAGGGGTTCCAGGGCCCGAATTTTCTCCCTTTGGTGGGCTAAGCAAAAACAGGCAGGTGTGGTGGCACACACCTGTAATCCCAGCACACAGGAGGCAGAGACCAGGAGGCTCTCTGAGTTTAGGCCAGCCTGGTCTACAAATTTAGCTCCAGGACAACCAAGACTACACAGAGAGACCCTGTCTCAAAAAACCAAATACAAAGCCGGGTGGTGGTGGCACACACCTTTAATCCCAGCACACAGGAGGCAGAGGCAGGCGGATCTCTGTGAGTTTGAGGCCAGCCTGGTCTACAAGGGCTAGTTCCAGGACAGGAACCAAAAGCTACAGAGAAACCCTGTCTCGATCCTAAGCTGTATGTGTGGGGTTTGCCTGCATGTGTGTCTGAAAACCATGCGCCTGGTGCCTGCAGAGACCAGAAGAGGAAGTCAGATCCTCTGGGAATGGAGTTACAGATCATTGTTAACTAACACGTGGCTGCTGAAGTTTGAACCCAGGTCCTCTGGAAGGATGGCTACTACTGTTCTGGTTTTTTTTTTGTTTTTTTTTTTTTTTGGTTTTTCAAGACAGGATTTCTCTGTGGCTTTGGAGTCTATCCTGGAACTAGCTCTGTAGACCAGGCTGGTCTCGAACTCCCAGAGATCCGCCTGCCTCTGCCTCCCGAGTGCTACTGCTGTCCTCTTAATGCTGAACCATCTCTCCAGCATCAACACACGCTTGTTTTTAAAGGAGGGCAGGGGACAGGGATAGAGAGTCATGGTAGAATGCTTGCTTATTATGTGTGAGACTCTGGGTTTCAATCTCCATCCAGTCATGCAAATGAAAAAAATCAGGGGCTGAGTCATGTTGGGGGTCAGGATGTCATCCGTGGAGAGGCTCAGGAACATGGGTTCTGTAGCTGTAACCAGCTTCGCACTGTCTGAGCAGACCAGGGAGCCTTCCCAGAAGGACACACTCTCCTAGGATCCCTTCTGTTTACCACAGATTGCCTCGCCGTCCCTCTAAAGAGTAGAAAAGGTTGAGACATGCAAAAAGTGACCTGAAAGATCAGTTATTAGTAGAGAATCAAAAAGTCAGAATAGGATACTCTGTATTCATTCCAGCTGGGGCCCAGAATGGAGCTGCAGTCTTACCCAGCATCACCTCATAAGCATTCTTGATGGAGGACAACAATGGCTTGTATGTCTTGAAATCCTGTATGAAGAACTCAAAGATCTCCCTGTAAGGCTGGCATAAAAAAAAGACCTTATCATTTCCTGGCCCATAACCCCCACACTCAGTGGGCTCAAAACTGTTTCTGTATGAGTAACCTGTATCTGGCCAGGCACCAAGTCTTAATACCATGGAGCTGGAGAGGAGGGACAGGGACAGGTATAGAGCCCTTGACTGAGGCTTGGCAACCCATCACCGTAGGCCAAATATGCCATTCTGCCTGAGATGACTTTGTCTGCCCAGTCAGCTTCTTGCCAACCAGATCCTGTATCCATTAGCCTCTCCCTTGTAGCCCCTCTCTATACCAAGGACCTGTGGGAACAGGATGTTGAAGATTCTAGCTTGATGTTCTGAACTCAGAGTGGAAGAGCATATTCTCCTTTCCAACTTAGATGCAGAAAGACTGCATGTGGTGTATGTGTGTGTGCCCAAAGCCTGGCACATGGTCCACACTCAGTAAATGCTTCAGTTATATCTAGGCCAGAAGTCTGCGATTCCTTTCCATTAGTATTGACTCCCTCTCTAGTGTGTACCAGAGTCTGGACTGCATCTAGCCTGGCCATTCTCTCTCTGTTTCTGGGCTTCTGGCTGTTGCCATTGGGCTGGAGGCTCTGTCATAGTGCATTCCTCCTTCCAAAGAGGAATAATTAGAGGACGGAGGGCCCCTTTTCCCTGGGAAGGTCTGAGTTACTCAGTTCTGACGCATGAGTTTCTCTTCACCCTTGCCATGTTTGGTCTGTGGCTCTGACCTGCAGCCTCAGCTCTTGTGCAGAATCCGTGCCCAGGTCCAGCAGGAGGAGCTCCTTGCGCAGGTAGTTCTCTAGTTGCTCCAGGTACCTGGGCTTGGAAGTGCCCAGGGGCTGCTGCTGCCAGCTACTGCAGAGGATGGTGGGCTGAGATGTCACTAGTACCCCATGGGTCCTCTTAGTCTTGGTCTGGGGCCGCAAACTCCACTAAGCTATATGTCCTGAACCAATGCCTGATCTAGACCAGCCCATCCCCCATCCGGGGGCCCTGGCTTACTTGGCTCGCTTCCGGCAGTCCTCGGAACAGGGCTTTCGTTTATGGAGAATCGTCTGGCCACTCGTGTATGTTGGCCATGGGGATAGGTGGCCGCCAATGGATAACTGCAAGGGCTTAAGGAAGGGACAGCTGAGGTTACTATGGCAACATTATTCCTCCTTCCCTTTTTGGTATTGTTGAGGACAAGACAGAACTACCAGAACTACCTCACATTTTAAGTATAGACTGTACTACTACACAACTCCTTTTTTTTTTTTTTTGGATTTTTCGAGACAGGGTTTCTCTGTAGCTTTTGGTTCCTGTCCTGGAACTAGCTCTTGTAGACCAGGCTGGCCTCAAACTCACAGAGATCCGCCTGCCTC
>NC_022011.1:5067450-5071974 GCF_000317375.1 Microtus ochrogaster
TCTGTAGCTTTTGGTTCCTGTCCTGGAACTAGCTCTTGTAGACCAGGCTGGCCTCAAACTCACAGAGATCCGCCTGCCTCTGCCTCCAGAGTGCTGGGATTAAAGGCGTGCGCCACCACCGCTTGGCCACAGCTCCTTTTCTAATCTGCATCCCTCCACCCACACCACACACACACACACATACCACACACACACACCACACCTACACACACACACTACACACACATACCACACAGACACCACACCACACACACACACTTTTGCTATACAGCCCAGCTAGCCTTATTCTTGATACCTTCACAGGTCTGGGTCAGCATTCTCAGCTATACAAACATCTTTAAACGTGGTCCATAATTAGGATTGTGGACTTTTGGTTACAGACAGGATTAAATCTTAAATCTTCCTTATTAGCAGTGTGACCATAGGCATAACTGCACTGAACTTCAGTCTTTTCATTTGCAAAGTAGAGATAATAGGAGTGGCCATCCCAATGCACTGAGGCAAGAATGCCTTGAGAAAATATAGCACATAGCTTATACACTGCAGTGCCTGCAGAACCCAGGAGACAGGAGTTATCCTCTCCTGGATGTAAGTCAGCGAGCACTGAATGCCTGTACTATAAAAAAACGAGAATCCTGAAGAGCCCCAGTCCCTGCCTCTGGGCATAGCATAGCTGAAGAGACAGGAGAGGAGGGCAAACCTAGATGGACAAGACAGATAGAACTACACAGATGTAACAAATGGAGCCTGGAAGGAGATTGGGTTGTGTCCCTTGGGGGAGGGGGAAACAAGTGAGGGTCCCCTGGTGAATGGGACTTCATTTGAACCAGTAGCAGATGCATGTGGTAGGAACATGGGTTTATCTCTTCAGATCTTTTCATGAAACACGGCATAGAAAAATATGATAATCTAATCCAGAAAATCCTAGAAAAAAACCCTCCTGAGTGAGGTAACCCAGACTCAGAAAGACAAACATAGTATGTACTCACTCCTAAGTGGATATTAGACATAAAGCAAAGGACAACCAGATCACAATCCACAGCTCCAGAGATGCTACAACCTTCTTCCAGTAATTGCTGGAGCCAGATGCAGAGATCCACAACCAAGCACCAGGCCAAAGCCAGGGAATCCAGTCAAAGGGAGGAAGGAGGGGATACATGAACAAGGAAGGTCAATACCACGATGAAGAAATCTATAGAAACAGTAGAATCAAGGTCGTGGAAACTCGTGAATTCTTGACAGACAGCTGTGGAGCCTCCCTGTGACTGAACTAGGCCCTCCCTATGTGGGAGTCAGTTGTGAAGCTTGGGCTATCTGAGGGGCTCCTGGCAGTAGGACAGGATCTATCCCTGGTACAGGAACTAGCTTATTATAGCACATTCCCTATGAGGGGACGCCATGCTCAGATAACACAGATGGGAGGGGCTTGGTCCTGCCCCAACATAAGGTACCAAACTGTGTGGACTCCCCATGGGAGCCCTTAACTGTTGGGAGGAGAGGATGGGGAGGTGGGATGGGAGAGAGGCAAGGGAAGGCAGGAGGAGGTGTGGGAGGGAGACCTTTGGTTGCAATGTAAAATGAAATTTATTTATTTATTTTTTGGTTTTTCGAGATAGGGTTTCTCTGTAGATTTGGAGCCTGTCCTGGAACTAGCTCTTGTAAAATGAAATTTAAAAAATTAATTAATCAATTAAAAAAAGATAGAAGCCAGCTCTTCTTGACTGAGTGAATGGGGGGGGGAGTATTACATTCTTTTATGGTATAGAATATTTGTTTAATGATGCAAAGATGTGTTCTGTTCTTTTATGTTGTATTTGCTTAACTTTGTAAGGCTGTGTCACTTTGCCTGCCTAAAACACCTGATAGGTCTAATAAAGAGCTGAATGGCCAATAGAAGCAGGAGAGAGAAATAGGTGGGGCTGTGGGGCAGAGAGAATAAATAGGAGGAAAACTCTAGGGAAGAGCTAGGATTAAGAAGAGGAGGAGAGGAAGAGGGATGCTAGGGGCCAGCATGAAGTCACACAGCCAGTCACTGGCGAGATGGCTCAGTGGTTAAGAGCATTGCCTGCTCTTCCAAAGGTCCTGAGTTCAATTCCCAGCAACCACATGGTGGCTCACAACCATCTGTAATGAGATCTGGTGCCCTCTTCTGGCCTGCAGGCTTTATATATATATACAATAAAGAAAGGCAAAAAACCCAGGGACAAAACATGGTAAAAGGAAACAGGATAATTAACGTTAGAAAAGCTGGCTAGAAGCCAGGCTGTGGTGGTGCACATCTTTAATCCCAGCATTTGGGAGGCAGGCAGATCTCTGTGAGTTTGAGGCCAGCTTGGTCTACAAGAGGTAGTTGGTCCAGGACAGGCTCCCAAGCTACAGAGAAACTTTTTTTTTTTTTTAAAAAAAAAAAAAAACAAAACAAAATAGAAAATCTGGCTAGAAACAAGCCAAGCTAAGGCCAGGTATTCATAAGTAAGACTAAATCTCAGTGTATTTATTTGGCATCTGGGTGGCAGGCCTCCAAAGACTAAAAAAGAAAGAAAGAGAGAAAGAAAGAAAGAAAGAAAGAAAGAAAGAAAACTACAATACCTCCCCTCCCCCAGGCAGGGTTTTTCTGTATAGCTTTGGAGCCTGTCTTGGAACTTGCCCTGTAGAACAGGCTGGCCTCAAACTCAAGAGATCTGCCAGCATCTGCCTCCCAAGTGCTGAGATTAAAGGCCTGCGCCACCACCACTTGATTTCAGGAAAACAAAAATTTATCAACTAAAAGTAAGGGAAAATGTTTAGGCGGGGAGGGGTGGAATGTGGAAGTAATAAAAGCACAACTTCTTCATGTGGTGGCTCACCCCGAAATGCTAGCTCTGGGGAGGCTAAAGCAGAACTGTGAGCTTGTGGGCCAGTGTGGGCCGTGGAGCCCGAGTCTGTCTCAACAGAGGACGAACTTTTTTTTTTGGTTTTTCGAGACAGGGTTTCTCTGTGGTTTTGGAGCCTGTCCTGGAACTAGCTCTGTAGACGTAGACCAGGCTGGTCTCGAACTCACAGAGATCCGCCTGCCTCTGCCTCCCGAGTGCTGGGATTAAAGGCGTGCGCCACCACCGCCCGGCGAGGACGAACTTTTTACACGGTTGGTGGTGGTGCCCTGTAGTCCCAGCACTCCACTGTCCCATGAGTTTGAGGCCATGGTGTCAGACGTCAGACTGTCTCAAAACAACAAAATATGTGTGTGTGGGGGGGACCCCAGGAGACACCTGGGCCTCAATCTTGATGAGTCTGGAAAGTGTTTCAGATTTTCAAATGGACAGTAAATGAATTCTCTCCTTTTTCAGCTGAAGAAATTGTAGGCCCCCTTTGACTTGCACAGGTGAATGAAAACTGGGCCTCTCTCCAGGGTTTTTAGCTGCTGCTGAAGGCTCTGCCCAAGGGTTGCTAGAATTCAGCTTTCCTGGCTCTTTGTTTCCCCCTGCAGGTCAAAACTGGAAGGTGTCCCACTTCCGGGTAATGGCGGGACAAACATCCCCTTCTGGCAGCCAAGCCCAGAATTGAACTGAAAGGGGCCTTAACATAGCGGTTCTCAACCTGTGTGTCGCAATGCTCTCACTGGGGTTGCCAACGACCATGGGAAAACATAGAGATATACATTACGATTCAAAACAGTAGCAAATTTACAGTTATGAAGTAGCACTGAAAATAATTTTATGGTTGGGAGTCACCACAACATGAGGAACTGTATTAAAAAGGTGGCAGGATCAGGAAAGCTGAGAACCACGGCTTTACTGTGGCTGCACTTGTCTCTACAGGGTTCACATGTCCTCTTTCCTTAGAGAGGGGCCTGGTCTGGGCAGTTCCCAGTTTCATAGAGTATATGACCTATGTATGCTTCCAAATCCTCCTCCAGGAACGCATTCACACAGTGCCAATACACTGCCCACAGTGTTCCTTTGTCAACTAAAGCAATAAATTTGCTCAAATATATGTATGTGTGTGTGTATGTATAACCACAAAGGTCAGACGAGAGTATCGGCTCTTCCAGAAGAGCAGTTACATTCATGAAAGTGTTCGGAACAGAGCCCAGGTTTTCTGCAAGAGCAGCAAGCGCTCTTAACCACTAAGGCACCCACTCCAGCCCCATCAAATACGATATTTTTCCCTCTGAGATGTGAACAGTGGTTATTTGTTATCTGAACTACAACAATCCTATGGTCCAATCAGCAAAAGCTTCAAAGTGGGGCGAGGCTATAGCTCAGGGGCGAACACTTGCACAGCAGTGTTCGGTCCAAGGTGCTAAAGAAGAAAATTCGAAACAAACTAAAATACTTAGTAAGGTAAGAAGGCAGTGTTCCCGTTGTGGGGAGGGGGCAAGGAAAAAGGGCTTTTTTTGTTTTGTTTTTTGTTTTTTGAGACAGGGTTTCTCTATGTAGTAGCCCTGGCTGTCCTGGAACTAGCTTTTTTTTTTTTTTTTTTGGTTTTTCGAGACAGGGTTTCTCTGTGGTTTTGGAGCCTGTCCTGGAACTAGCTCTTGTAGAC
>NC_022011.1:5072449-5080193 GCF_000317375.1 Microtus ochrogaster
GAGTGCTGGGATTACCATGTTAATTTTTATACAATTTTTAAAAAAGGGGTCTTAAAGGGATTAAAGCAGTGGTGGCACATGCCTTTAATTTCAGTACCCTACCTGGGACACAGAGGAAGGCTGATCTGAGTTCGAGGCCAGCCTGGTCTACAGATTGAGTATAAGGATAGCAAGAGCTACACAGAGAAACCCTGTCTCGAAAAACCAAAAACTAAACCCAACCAAAACAAACCAACTTATAGCAATTTTCCTCGGCCTTTCAAGGGCTGAATTACAGGTGTGAGTAGTCGCTGTGCTTGGTCTATACAAAAATCTTAGCGAGGAGGAGTGAGGAACTCAGAACCAAAACACAGCAGAAAAACACCCAGTGCTCTGCCTTCACCGCTTCTTCATAAGGACCGATGGAACCCAAGCCCTGTACTAGACCTAGGACGATAAGGACAAAAAGACACCACCACAGCACTGAAGGACCTCGGCAGGAGCTGTCTCAACCACAGCAGCGTCGCGTCTGGTTCACGGCAGGCTTGTGAAGAAAAGCTGAGCTGCTGTTAAGGGAAGGGGCTAAGTCTTTTTTACCCAGGGTTAGTCATGGCCAGCGTTTAGATTAGGGGGAGGAAGCAGTATGTCCTCCCCTCCTCCCCCAAAGCCTGGCGAGCCTGGCATCTGTGAGCCACGCTCCTCTAAAAGAAACTAGTGTGCTGTAGGCAGAAGACAGGTTGTAGCGGGTGACAAGTACGGTTCCAAAAGAGCGGCACTGACCAGTGTTCTTCGTTTCTGCGAGAGCTTGCGTTTCTCAACGCCCTTGGCTTCTGTAGTCCCTCCTGAAGATCGAGTACGTGGTCTGCGTGGACAAGAAGCTGTGATAGGTGACAGAGCCTGTAAAGGGACAAGCTCCCCCAACGGAGATCCACAGGGCATAGGCACGCCCCCTCCACAAGGTTTCTCTGTGTAACCCTGGCTGTCGGAAACTCGCTCTGTAGACCAGGCTGGCTCAAGCTCACAGAGATCCACGTGCCTAGGCCTTCTGACCGCTGATACTGCCTGGCCCCCTTCTTTTTTTTTTTTTTGGTTTTTCCAGGCAGGGTTTCTATGTGGTTTTGGAGCCTGTCCTGGAACCCCCTTCCTTTTTAAACTATGTGTATGTGTGTGTATTTCTGTGTGAGTCTGAGCATGTGGAAGTATAGGCGCTGGTATGTCCAGAAGAGGGCATTGTTTAATGACTTTTGGGGTCCTGGCATCTGAGGTTTCAAAAGGACCAGCTTTGGGCAAATCATTTAACCTCCTTAAGTCAAATTAATTGTCTCCTAAAGAAACAGACAATTCTTACTCTGTTTCTCATAGTTTTGTAAAGTTTACATATGAGTGAGATATACCTCAGTGACAGAATATATGTCAGAATATACAGGTTCAATCTCCAATACTGGTTTTTGTTTTGCTTTGTTTTCAAGACAAGGTTTCTCTGTGTAGCCCTGGCTGTCCTGGAACTTGTTCTGTAGAGCAAGCTGGCCTCGAACTTACTGATATCAGACTGCTTCTGCCTCCCAAGTGCTGGGATGAAAGGCATGTGCCACCATCTCAGGCTTGTTGTTAAAAGACACATATCGGAGAGCAACAAGACACAATGCAACAACTTTATCTGCTTATTGGGTTAAATTAATACCTTTCTCTCAAGATCAGTCACTATGCCAAATTCTGTTTTTAAAGATATATTCATTTATTTACTTAGTTTTGAGATGGTTCTTAGTATGTATCCTGGGTCACGATAGAGACCAGGCTGGCCTGGTAGTGATCTTCCTCCCTTTGTTTCCTGAGCCCTGGGATTACTAGCATAAACCACTGTGCCTGGCTTTTTCCCCCCTTTTTTCTTTCTTTCTTTCTTTTTTGTTTTTTTGAGACAGAATTTTTCTGTATAGCTTTGGACCCTGTCCTGAAACTCACTCTGTAGACCAGACTGGGCTCGAACTCACAGAGATCCACCTGCCTCTGCCTCCTGAGTGCTGGGATTAAAGATATGTGCCACTACTGCCCAGCTTTTATCTTTAAAGTTTTTAAATATTTATTTATTATGTATACAATATTCTTTCTGTGTGTATGCTTGAGGCCAGAAGAGGGCACCAGACCTCATTATAAATGGTTGTGAGCTACCATGTGGTTGCTGGGAATTGAACTCAGGACCTTTGGAAGAGCAGGCGATGCTCTTAACCACTGAGCCATCTCTCCAGCCCCACCTGATCAAAATTCTGTCTTGATTTTTTTTGAGACAGGCTTTCTCTGTGTAGCCTTGGCTGTCCTGAAACTTATTCTGTCGACCAGGCTGGTTTCAAATTCATAGAGGTCTGCCTGCCTCTCCCTCCCGAAAAATTCTGCTCTTGATCATACTGTAACCACCATGAAAGGGAAAATAATTAGGAAAACTATGTAAATCTCTAGAAATCAGGAGAAACTTCCAATTGGAAATATTCTGTTGGTGATAGTTTGGACATAAAAACTAGATTTAACCAAAATGAAAACCAAGCACACCCAGTAGAGAAACAACCAAAATAGATGCTCATTACTTTATTTATTTTTAATTTCTAAGTACTTTTCTTATTTAAAATTTGTTTGGGTCGGGAGGCAGAGGCAGGCGGATCTTTGTGAGTTCGAGACCAGCCTGGTCTACAGAGCTAGTTCCAGGACAGGCTCCAAAACCACAGAGAAACCCTGTCTCGAAAAACCAAACCAAAAAAAAAAAATTTTGTTTGGGGAAGAACCATCCCTGCACCTCCCTCCAGCCTCTATTTTTTTGGGGGGGGGGTTCGAGACAGGGTTTCTCTGTAGCTTTGGTACCTGTCCCTGAACTAGCTCTGTAGACCAGGCTGGCCTTGAACTCACAGAGATCCGCTTGCCTCTGCCTCCTGAGTCCTGGGATTAAAGGCGTGCGCCACCTCCGGCCGGCTTTAAGACGCTTCTTTTCAATCTTTAGCTAAGATCATGTATCTAACGACAAAGTACGCCTTCACTTTTGGCAGCACGCAACGTTCCTACTGGAGTCAGTCCCAGTTCGATTACAACTGTTTCTGTATCACTGATTCTGTCCCTGGAGCCCTAGCCCAAAGAACAGAGACCAACTGATGGTGCAGCGGTCTGGTAATCCATTTCCCACTCTGGAAGTACTCAAGTCCTCCCCGCCCTCGGCCCGGCCAGGTGCTACCTCGGCTTGGAGAAACTGTAGTAGCGAGTCTCGGGGTTGGCCATGACTTTGGAGCAGAGGCAAAGTAGCTCCGTTGCAGTAGTGTACAGTCCGTTGCCATGGGGACCTGCCCCCAGCGGCCTCCGCGGTGAGGGCGGGGTCACGGACGCGACACGCCTCCAGACCCCAAAGAGCACGCTGGAGAAAGGCCAAGAAGTAAAGGAAGGTTCGGGCCCAGAGACAGGATGTTCTGAGAACCAATCAGTGCAATAAGTTTGATATCAGATACAGAACTGAGGCAGGAGAATAAATTGAGACTGTGGTCGTAGGAGGTGAGCTTCGAGGCCTGGCCACTTGGCTGGCTGGGAATGGTAGTTTCTAGTGGCTCATAGTCTCCGTTATACGGGCTTGTAGGTGAGCAGGTTTGTACTACATCTCCCGAAGTTCTCCAGGAACTCGCGTTAGCCTGCTTCTAGAGCGCTCTGTATTGTGGGATATGTAGTCTAATATCTTGCGAAACATAGTTGTGTCCAAAGAAGGGTTCACGGATTCGGACTCAGTTTCCCTACTGCCCTGGGATGCTCATAGGCCATTGGCTGAGTAAGGCAGTTCTTGTTGCACTCCTCCCCGCCCCCAGTGACACAATAGCAGCTCCCTCCAAGATGGCGGCGGCGACTACAGACCCGGGAGCTGGGAACCCGCAGACTGGGGACTCCTCCGGTGGGGACACAGGGGGCGGGCTACCGTCACCCGGGGAGCAGGAACTGAGCCGGCGCCTGCAGCGCTTGTACCCTGCTGTCAATCAGCACGAAACGCCACTGCCGCGATCCTGGAGCCCCAAGGACAAGTACAACTACATCGGCCTCTCCCAGGGAAACCTCCGTGTCCACTACAAAGGTATCAGCGGGTCTGGTCGCTGGGAGACAATCCAGATTTTTGCAAGGAGGCTGTCACCATCATGTCCCTTTCTTTGCTTGGGTTTTCTGAGTTGGGCCTTTGCCCAGCGGAACGTCCAGAGTAGAGGGATTGGCCAGGCCATGGTTTACCTGCTTCCCTTCCTCTGTCCTGAAACAGCCGACTTTAAGAGAACTACAGTTAAATGTCCTAAACCAGTGTTGGACAAGACCTTCCACTTTAGGGCCTCCCTTCCTGTCCTGAACTGGCTCCAACCTCAGCTAGGCCCTTTACCATGGCTTAGTTTCAGTAATGTTTGCAAAAAGAGGTGGTAACATTCTCACAGGCGGTGCATGAGCTGCCTGCCTGATAGTCTTCCCAGACTGGCCTGGGGATTGTGTGTAAGTTGTTGGTAGTGGTGACTTCCATTTCTGCCACTTCCTTCCCCGGGTTCCAGGCTGGGCCATTTGGATTCTAGAAAGAGAGACAGCAGTGTTCAGAGTCTAACATGTACCTCAGTTGCCTGTGTGTACCCTTGTTTTGTTATGGAGGACAGTATCATGGTCAGGACACTTGGTTGGTCTGGGGTGGAGTTGACCTAAAGATGGGAGGCTTTTGTGTTTACTCAATTTCTTGGACAGTACAAGAGCTTCTCTGGCAAAGGAGGGCTGAAGTTACCATGGCACAGAGATAAAGGAGGCTTATTTTTGCATTTTTCTGGTGTTGACATTCCTTCTTTGCCTTTTTACATCAGGTCATGGCAAAAATCACAAAGATGCAGCCTCGGTGCGCGCCACTCATCCCATCCCTGCCGCCTGTGGTATTTACTATTTTGAAGTGAAGATTGTCAGCAAAGGAAGAGATGGGTAAGGCCCTCTTTACTCTCCTCTCCCCCTCCCCCCTCAACATAGAACTGGTGTTCCTTCTTGTCGGAGTTTGAAGTTCCTGACTGATATTAGTGACTGAGGTTGGCCTGCTGACCCACTTGGATCTGGGCTACCTCTCCCCTAAGTGTGAAAGTGGTCTGGTTGGTCTAAACAGTGGGCCTTGATAGGTTGAGCAGAGGACATTTCTTTTTTTTAAGTATTGTAACTAGATAGTAACAGATCAGGGATATAAGTAACAAGTATACATTAACAATTCAGAGGCCAAATGGGGTTTCCCCTGCTAGCATGTGGTGTTTGTGACTTCCCTCCTTTTGAGGTTGAGGTTCTTTTTTTATGGCATTTAGTCATGTAGAGGCCTCAGTAAACTTCAAAGGAATAATAGAGTCTGTGTAGCATTCATCAAAGCTGTGGTGGCCACTGTCATCTGGATAAACAGTACGCATGGTCAGAGTCAGGTGACCTTGCTGCTCATAAACTTGTTTTTCAGTCCAGGGACTTGAACACCAGTTGGACCAGCTTTAGGAAGGTCTTATTAAAGTCAGTATTAGGGAGACTCCCTATTTTAGGGTGACTTAAGCAGACACAAGGCATCAGAGGGAACATCTTTTCTTCTTGGTTTTTCTTTTTTATTTTTGGATTTTCGAGACAGGGTTTCTCTGTGGTTTTGGAGCCTGTCCTGGAACTAGCGCTATAGACCAGGATGGTCTCGAACTCACAGAGATCCGCCTGCCTCTGCCTCCCGAGTGCTGGGATTAAAGGCGTGCGCCACCATCGCCGGGCTTCTTCTTGGTTTTTCGAGATAGGGTTTCTCTGTGTAGCTTTGAAGTCTGTCCTGGAACTCGCTAAGCGGAACAGGCTGGCCTTGAACCTACAGAGAACCACCTGCCTCTGCCTGGGAGTGCTGGGATTAAAGGCGTGTGCCACCACTGCCCGGCTCATTGTCCTGCCGGCTTCCTTATTCTCTGGGTCTCCTTTTTCCACTAGTAATTGTAATAAAACAGGTGTTCAAGCTATGAGATAATGTAACTATAACTATCTTGGGACAGGCTTTTTAAATCAGACCTTAGGTTTGCTATGGGAAATTTCAAATCCTGCCAGTGACATTCATATGGACCTGAGTGTGTGTTTTTGAACATTTGGGATAATTTTTTCTCCTAACTGTATCCCTTGTGTTGTGTGCAAAATGCCAGGTTTAGGAACTGAGACTGAACTGAGTGTGATGACGCAGCCCCTTCAACCCAGCACTCAGGAGGAAGAAATAGGCATAGCTCTGTGAGTTCGAGGCCAGCCTGGTCTACAGAGAGAGTTGCAGGCCAGCCAGACCCTGTCTCAAAACAAAAAGCAAAAATGAAGCTGAGTGTGGGGAAGGACTATTGGGATCAGTCACTTTCTCAGTGACTCTGTAGCTTCCCAGCCAAGGAGGACTCTAAGCGTGGGCACATCCTGGGGCTTGTCTCTTCATTGTCGTCCTGGGAAGTCAGTAAGCATCTAAACTGCCTTTAGCCTTAACGTTCAGTGACTTTAGAATTTTCGTCCTGGGAAGCTGTTGCATCTTTAGCTTTCATTTCCATCTCCTTTGTTTGCAGATGGGAAACTTACATTTTGGAAGACTTAAAAACTTTTTAATATTTTTTTCCACCATCTGGTAGAACATATCTAATGTGTTTAAACCAGTATCAATGAGAATAACCTCTTAAAACAAACACCTCAAATAAAGTTACAGTGTTGACTGAGATGCTTGTATTGGACTCGACATTACCAAGGAGACAGGGGCATATTTCTTAAACTCATAGGGAGGAAAAAAATGTGTCTTCTCTGTAGCCATTTTTCATAGATAAGGGCTAAGCTAGTAAGAAACAAGAACAGCTTTTCAGAAGGGGAGTGTTTAAACGTAGAGATCTGGATTCCTTTAACTGGCCTTTTAAATTTCAGTGGCCTTGAGAAGAAAGCTCTGTGTGCGACTGCACGACTGTGGTGTTGTCTACAAGTCTAAAAACAGTGAAAGCCAGGTGTGGTGGTGCCCGTGCTAGTCACGGGACTCTGGAGGCTGAGGCAGGTGGGTCTCTCTGAGTTTAAAGCCAGACTGGTTTATATGGCAAGTCCAGGACCAACCAGGGCTGCATAATGAGACCTTGTTTCAGTGAAATGAGGAGTATCTTTCTCTGCTTCTTTCCCCAGCATTTTTTTCTTTTCCCTCTTTAAATAACTAAGTTTTGTATGTTCCAGCCTGGCTTATAACTTCTTAAGTGGCCAAAGGATGATCTTGAACTCATGGTCCTCCAGCCTTCACTTTCCCAATGCTAGGATTACAGATCTATGCTACCCCACTTGGTTTACCTAGCGCTGGGAATTGAACCCAGGGATTCATACACACTAGGAAGCCCTCTGCCAATGGAGTGACGATCTTGTGCCCTAGTCTCAGTATTTTTGCATATGGCGAATACAGTTGTTGAATTAGTCTGGAAGCCTCAATCGTATAAAGGTCATGTGTGTCTGTAGCGGCTTGCTTCAGTTGACAGACAGCTAAAGTAGTAAGCTGGTGAGAGAGTATGTGACTAGCTCCCCACAGCTACTTTCTGGAATCCTTGAAGGCTTTTTGTGGCTGAGATGTCAGTTGTTGGTATGAGCCACGCAGTATAGTTCAGATTTGTTTTTTGAGGAAGCCAACAGAAGTTGTAGGACAGGCAGACCTTGACTCTTCCCCATCAGCGTTGGAGATAGATTTCTGACCCAGGTCTGGAGGACAGACTGACATCAACTCCTCCCCATCAGTGTTGGAGATAGATTTCTGACC
>NC_022011.1:5080318-5088342 GCF_000317375.1 Microtus ochrogaster
TTGGAGATAGATTTCTGACCCAGGTCTGGAGGACAGACGGACATCAACTCCTCCCCATCAGCGTTGGAGATAGATTTCTGACCCAGGTCTGGGGGACAGGCAGACATCAACTCCTCCCCATCAGCATTGGAGATAGATTTCTGACCCTCAGCATTAGCTGTAGCTATTGGCTTTGTAGTCTTCTCTGTTGTCTCATTTGAGCCTCATAGCATCTCTAGAAAATGGCTGGGGTAAATGGTGATAAACTTGTTTTGTAGGTGAGTCCTTGAGCTGTTTGGTGGCCTGCCCTGGCTGCAGGGCTTGCGACGTGCAATAGAATAGCCTAACCTGTCAGATGTCCTTGCCTGATCCCAGACGCGTGCCTGAGCTGTGGCTGACTTTTCGCAGCACGACTGCTATTGCATTCCTTCTCTGGACTAGTGTGCAGGAACAGCCTGCTGGATCTGCAGGGTCACAGTGTCAAGGGACAGGACTGACGTGTGCACACTGAGGCTAGAGAAGCAGGGCATGCTGTGTGCTAGCCTTGACTGACTTCTCCCATTGACTCTGTAATCTTGTTTGTCTGTGGAGCTGTGTGTTCCTAAGGTATTTATGAGTCCATTTTTTGTTGTCATGGTTGATTTAAGTGATTTTATGTTTTTACTTTTAGTTATATGCATGTGTGTGTGTGTGGTTGGGTATGTGCATGTGAGCAGAATATGATGACAGATCCCCTGGACCTGGAATTACAGGTAGCTGTGACCTGCCTGACGTGGTGCTGGGAATGGAACTCAGGTCAGGTCCTCTGGAAGAGAAAGCACTGATGCTCTTGTTGACTGAGGGCTTTCTCTAGCCCCTCACAGAAGGTTTTGTTTCTTTGCTTTAGGTGGTGGTGGTTTGTTTGTTTGTTTGTTTGGTTTTAGTTTTTTGAGACAGGGTTTCTCTGTGTAACAGCCCTAGCTGTCCTGGAACTAGCTCTTGTAGACCAGGCTGGGACAAAGATCCGCCTGCCTCTGGCTCCCAAGTACTGGGGTTAAAGGCGTGCATAACACCGCCTGACTGGGTGGGGATTCTTTTGAGACAGTTTTGCTTTGTACAAACAAGTGTCTCCTAAGTGCCATAGAAAGGCTTATTTCAAGGGGCTTATAGAGTTTTTCTTTCTTTTCTTTTTCTTTTTTTCATCCCGATGTGCCAAATATAAGAGAGCAGAAGCAAAGCCAGCAATAGATCAGCCTTGTCCACAGGGGCCTGTGGCCTACTCAGTGGAGAGTGGACCTGAGAAGAGCCCTTCGTAAGAGGAGGCAGAGCCTGGGCACTGCAGCGAGGGATGAGTAGGAGTTCCCAGGAGGCACTACCCATGGATCCATGAGTCTTGTGGGTAATTAGCTCCATGCCAGGGTGCGGGGCTTTTTGGCCTCTTCCCCTTTAGGAGGAGGACTCTGTAGAAGGAGCTAAGAGCTTGGCATAGATTGGTTGGCTTTGGCTGGATTTTGTCAAGTCCTCAGAGTTGTGAACCGAGGGAGCAGGTCTGATAGGGTGAGGAGGTGTCTCAGCCCTGCCAGGGCTGCCCCTAGGAGATAAGGGGCATGTGGGTTGGCCTTTCCAGAAAGGAAGTAGTCACTTTATGGACCTGTGGGTGTCCCCAGCTTTTAGTGATGACACATGGAGGGTGTGGCTGTCCTGGCTGACAGATGCTTCAGTGTGACCCTCAAAATAGACTGTAACATCATCCTGGTGGCAGAGGCCTCCTGACATGTGATGGGTGACTCTACCCAAGAAGAGCAGACTTAGCCTAGAGAACTAGGTAGTGTAGGGAGAGGTGGGGTTCTCTTTAGCGAGGGCCCCAAATAGGTTACAGTCAACCAACTCTTGCTTGCTCGATCATGTAGCAGAACACTCACTCATTCACGCCACACACCAGGATGAACACTCATTGTCTGTCCTAGGTATGGGCTCCATTAACACAGACACAAGGCCTTTCTAGACACAAGAGGGATACACCCCTGTGTGTGACCTCACAGGGGCAGAGAAATTGTTAGCCCATGGTATGTGCCCTAGCTGGTTGGCCTGAGGTTTCGTTTCCTGCTACCCCCCTGCATTTAGGGGATGCTTCATAGAAGAGATGGTGACGAACAGTAGGAAGAGCAGCTGGAATGCTCAAGGGGAACAAAGTGAGAAGCAGATGCTTCAAGCAGAAGACACACAGATATGTAGGCTGGCCTAGGGATGGTGACTTACGCTTGTAATCCTAACACTCTTGTGGCAGAGGCAGGAAGATTGGCTTCAAGGCTAGCCTGGGACTATACAGAGAGTCCATGCTTGTTTGGGGAGAAACAATATTTGGGGCCAGGACTGAAGGACTGAGTAAGTAAGGGCCAGATGGAAAATCCCTTGTGTATTGTGGCCAAAGATTTTGGACTTTGTTTTGAGAGCAGTTGTGTGTACAGACTCTGGCTAGGGCAGAAGACACTGCCATCTGGTCTACCAGGCCTCTGCTCAGCGTTCTGTCCGTGTGGGCCAGTGGTTTAGGTCCTTCACCTGGAATATGATTTTCTTCTCGAGTGGTCCTTTCAAAGCGAGAATGACTCTCTGCTTATACTGTAATTGTGTGGTGGTTGATTTTGCCAGCTCTTCTTTCAAAGCCATCCAGGCATTTCTGTCTCATGAGTTAGGGTCACCCAAGTCTAGAGACAGCCTGCAGCTGGGCCTCTCATTTGGGTCTCTGTGCATGGTTCAGGGCTGTTGAAGCTCCGTGTTTGTGGACTGGCTAATGCCTGCCCGTATGTCCCGAGGAGTAGGCGCCAGCGGTAGTGGAGTCCTGTTGTCCCTGAGCACCCCAAAGCGGGGTGGGGTGGAGGACTACAAGTGACTGCTGAGCTTTAGGCTGCATCTTTCCTCGAGTTCTAAACAAGGTGCTGTTTCCTGTGATATGGAAATACGTGGGCTATGGAGCCTCCTGGGGGATACATGACTTACTTATATTGTGGATGGAAACTAGTTTGGGTATCTTGAGGTGTAGCTCTGGCATGGGTTGAGAAAGCTGAAACCACTTTCCTGGAGGGGACTCTGCTCATTTCCAGTTGCCATCTTCATCCAGCTATGAGCTCAGCATGGGGAGCATGGCACTTTTTGTTTTTATTTTTTTTTCAAGACAGGGTTTCTTTATGTAGCCCTGGCTGTCCTTGAATTAGCTCTGTAGACCAGGCTGGCCTTGAACTCACAGAGATCTGCCTGCCTCTGCTCCCAAGTGCTGAGATTAAAGGTGTGTGCCACCACTGCCTGGCAGCACTTGAATTTTTTAGGTTACTATTTATTTTATTTTCATGTTTGTGTGTGTGTGTGCGCATTACACCACATGTGTCGAAGTCAGAGGACAACTTAAAAGAACAGGTTCTCGTCCACCATGTGATTCCTGGGGATGGAACTCAGCTCATCAGACTTTTCAGCAAGTTCCTTTACAAACTGAGCCATATCACTACCCCATGGGTGATGGTGGTAGTGGTTGGTTTTTGTTTGTTTGTTTTCTCTTTTGTGTTTTTGGAGACAAGGTCTGGGCTATGTGGCCTTGGCTGACCCAGACCAAGCCAAGTAGACCAGGCTGACCTCAAACTAACTCATAGAGATCCATCTACAGTACCATACTCTGGCCCCATGGGTTCTTTATAAGTTAAATCTTACTTGGTCAAGGGTCAGCCTCTAGGGAAATTCCTAGGAGAAATTCCTATACTCTCCTCCTCACATCCCCGTTGCTTCTTTGGTCTCTGGAATGCTTGGTTTATTTCTGTAGATGGGTTGGTACAAAAGGGAAAATCCCAGTTAGAGGGGAAGCCATGGTTTGTCAGGCTGAGCAGAGAGCATGAGTTTAGCAGAACACTGGAAAAGAGGGGGGGTCCTGAGGAGGTCTGTGTGTGGTCAGGGGGCAAGTTGGAAAGAAGATGCACATCTGAGAGGAGAGAGAGCTGATCTCAGTGCAAGGATGTCTCTTTGATCCTCTGAATCCATACAGAATGTCTTCATAGCTCCAAGACTGCCAGTGTTTTGGTTGTGACCAACTTGTGGAGTCATGGCTGATTTCCGGACTGGAGGACTTGGTGATAGAGCAGTGATAGAGCTTATCTGTCCCCAAGATGTTAGAATAAGATGCCCTGGACTGTGTAGGAATTTGGAATTGGCCAAGAAAGTTCTTCCCACTGATCTCTTGCCTCTCTCCTTGTCTTAGAAGGCATCTTGAGATCTCAGGAAATTTTAGGGCAGTGTGCTGGCTAGTTTCCTATCAACTTGGCACAAGCTGGAGTCATCTGAGAGGAGGGAACTTCAACTGAGAAAATGCTTCCATAAGATCAGGCTGTAGGCAAGCCTGTAGGGCATTTTTTTTCTTTATCTTTTTTTTTAATTTTTAATTTTTTTCATGTGCATTGGTGTTTTGCCTGCATGTATGTCTGTATGAGGGTGTCGGATCCCCTGGAGCTGGAGTTACAGTTGTGAGCTGCCATGTGGGTACTGGGAATTGAACATGGGTCCTCTGGAAGAGCAGCCAGTACTCCTAACCACTGAGCATCTCCTTAAATAGTGATTTTTGGTGAAGAGTCCAACCCATTGTGGGTGGGGCCATCCTTGCAGGTGGTCCTGAGTTCTGTTAGAAAGCAGACTGAAGGCAGAGGCAGGTGCATCTCTGTGAGTTCAAGGCCAGCCTGGTCTATAAAATGAATTCCAGGACAGGCTCCAAAACTGTGTGAAACCCTGTCTTGAAAAAAACAGACTGAGGAAGCCATGGGGAACCAGCCATAAGCAGCACTATGTCCATGGCCTCTGTGTCAGCTCCTGCCTCCAGGTTCCTCCTTTGTTTGGGTTCCTGTTCTGAATTTCTTCAGTGATGAACAGTGATTTGGAAGTGTGAGCCAAATAAACCCTTTCCTCCCCAAGTTGCTTTGGTCCTGATGTTTCATCAGCAGTAGTAACCCTGACCAGGACAGTCAGGAATGACAAATGTCAGGGCTCAAATACACCCCTAGACCCTCAGCTTCCGGGGCATACATGGATAACAGCATCCATTCTGGTCCAGACAGGGCCCCAGGATTTTATTTAATTAAAGTATACTAGGGAGTTGAACTTTTTTGATCACATTTTGAACGTGAGATGAAATCCACCAGCCTCGGGGCAAAGGTGATTGGAGGTGAGAAGCGGACAGCAGAGAAAGGGTAGCTGTGTCTAGATGGTCCGAGGGCTCAGGTTTTCTCTCTTCCAGGACAGTGCCAAGGTAGAGCTGTACCAAGAAGAGCAGAGGGGCAGCTTGTTTGCATTCTACCAGTAAAGTCAAATCTCACAAGTTGAGAGTCAGTCCGTAGTTGGCATGTACCATTTTTATACAGTGTCTGGTGTCATTAGGTCTGTGGTGCTGGCTGCTTATCAGTGGTTATATTCATTTTTTCTTATAGTTTATTTAACTTTATTTTTATGTGCATTGGTGTGAATGTATCAGCTTCCCTGGAACTGGATCTTTAGACAGTTGTGAGCTGCCATGTGGGTGCTGGGAATTGAACCGGGGTCCTCTGGAAGAACAGTCAGTGCTCTTAACTGCTGAGCCATCTCTCCAACCCCCTTGTTTATTTTTGAAGCAGGGTTTCTCTAACAGCCCTGGCTGTCCCCGGAACTTGCCCTGTAGACCAGGCTTGCCTTGAGCTCAGAGATCCACCTGCTTCCTGAGTTAAAGTTCCTGGGATAAAGGCATGTGCCACTACCTCCTGGCAAGACTTGTTTTCAAGGCTGTTGACCATTTAGAGAAGGAGTCCAGGGGCTGGATAAATGGGTCAGAGGTTAAGAGCACTGGCTGTTCTTCCATGGGTCCTGAGTTAAATTCCCAGCGCCCACATGGTGGCTTACAACCATCTATAATGGGATCTGATGCCCTCTTCTGTCACGCAGGCATACATACATATAGAATATTGTATACATAATAAATAAATCTTTTTAAAAAAAAAGAAAGCAAAAGAAGAAGAGGAGCCCATGTCTGAGCAACCTAGAGTCATCTATACCCTAAGCCACCTTTCTCTACGGGACATCTTGACTGAGGCCTTTTTGTGTTCTGGATTACAACCCCCAATAGTGCTGGGGCCTATCATGCCCTCCTCTAAGTGAGCTGCATGGCTTCCTGGCAGTGGGCTATGGTTGCTGGAGGAACAAAATGCATATAGTAGTTGGTGCCATGATGGTCTGTGGTTTTGAGTGGGCTCATCAGACTATGAAATGAAATCCCCGGTGCCAAATATTAGCTCTCATTTCAGACCTAGTTCGTGCTTTATAGCCACTGCCCTAGAGTCTTCTCTGTTATTGAAGCCGTTAATTTCTTTTATCTGGGGCAAGCTCTAATAGGAAGAAGATTGCCAGTCTGATGAGCTGTGGCTGATCAAGATGAAACTGTCAGGTGATTCCCCAGAGCTCTTTGGAGAGCTGGACCTTTGTTTTTTATTTTTCTTTCTTTTTTTTTTTTTTTTTTGGTTTTTCGAGACAGGGTTTCTCTGTGGCTTTGGAGCCTGTCCTGGCACTAGCTCTGTAGACCAGGCTGTATTTTTTATTTATTTATTTATTTATTTTTTTAAACCTCACTTCTTTTTTTATTATTTATTATTTATTATGTATATAATAGTCTGTCTGTGTGTATGCCAAAGACCAGAAGAGGGCACCAGACCTTATTACAGATGGTTGTGAGCCACCATGTGGTTGCTGGGAATTGAACTCAGTACCTTCGGAAGAGCAGGCAATGCTCTTAACCACTGAGCCATCTCTCCAGCCCCTATTTTTTATTTTTTAAGACATAGTTTCTCTGTGAAGACCTGGCTGTCCTGGAACTCACTCTGTAGACCAGGCTGGCCTTGAATTCAGAGATCTACCTGCCTCTGCCTCCCCAGTACTGGATGCAAAGGCATGTTGCTTGAAGCCAGGCCTTTTTCTTTTTTTTTTGAATTAGAGAAGATAGACTCAGTTTCCCATGGCTCCCAAGAGCCATCTCGGTACCAAGGTTCAGGCCTTTTGTTTCTTCCTTTGCATCACTTCCTACCAGAGCTATCCTATTAATAAAACTTTTAAGTCTAAAGCCTTGAAGTCCTATAGCAAAATATATTGGTTCCTTTACCTTATAGGGTAATTATTGTTATTTGATTTTTTGGTTTTTTGAAACAGGGTGTCTCTGTGTAACAGCCCTAGCTGTCCTGGAATTAGCTCTGTAGACCAAACTGGCCTTTAATTCACAGAGATCCGCCTGCTTCCCGAGTGCTGTGTTAAAATGTGCACCACCATTATTTAAAGTCCCCATAAAGATCCACCTTCTACTAGGTGGTTTGACCCACGCCTTTAATCCTAGCTTTGGAGTTCAAGGTCAGCTTGGTCTACAGACCAAGTTTTAGGACAGCCAGGGGCTACACTGAGAAATGCTGTCTCAAAACCAAAAACAAAAAACTCTACCTTTTCTCCGAGAAGAAATTGAGAGACAGTGAGAAGATTTGGGCCTGTGTTTTTCACTATTCTCATTTGTTTTGTACGAGCAGAGAGGGACTTCTTTTGGCCCCGACACAAGGCCAGAGTATAGGCCGCTCCTAAGCTTTCCACTGAGCTGAGCTAGGGCCCTCACTTGTCTTATCTGGAAAGGCCAGGTGAGGCTCCTCCCATCGGGCTTAGCTGAAAGGGTGTGACTGCTGACGATCTTCAACGTAAAATGTGCTGTTTTTCTACTTTATTTTTTAGCTTGCTTACTTCTTTTTTTCTCCCTTTCCTTTTTCTTTTCCTTTGCTTTTCCGCTAGCTGCCCTAGAGCTTGCTCTGTAGACTGGGAGGGCCTCAAACTCAGAGATCCGCCTGTCTGTTCATCCCAGGTGCTGGGACTAAGGTGCACCACCAAGCCTGGCTAATTTAATTTTTACGTTGCTCTGGTTGTCCTCAAAGTAACTCTATTGACTAGGCTGAGAGACGCCCTGGATTAGAGGGGTGTGCCTCTATGTCTGCCTTGTTTGTTGTCTTTGTTTTTGTTTGTTTTTTTTTTTTTTTTTTTTTTTG
>NC_022011.1:5088442-5091873 GCF_000317375.1 Microtus ochrogaster
TAGACCAGGCTGGTCTCGAACTCACAGAGATCCGCCTGCCTCTGCCTCCCGAGTGCTGGGATTAAAGGCGTGCGCCACCACCGCCCGGCTTTGTTTGTTGTCTTTAATGGGTAATTCGGTGGTATTATTTAAGGTCACAATGTTGGATAACCATTGCTACTGTCTATTTCTAAGACTTTTATTATCCCACTAAATAATAATTATTTCCAGTCTGAGTATAGTGGCACATACCTTTAATCCCAGCACTCAGGAGGCAGAAACAAGTGGATAAATTTGAGTTCAAGGCCAGCCAGGATCACGAAGCGAGACTCTTTCTCAGACAGAGTTCAGCACTACCCTCTTCTTCCCACCCCTGAATACATTTTGTGTTTATGAATTTACCAATTTTAGATGATTTTATACAAATGGAATCCTACCAAATTAGTCCTATAGTGTCAGACATGTTTTGTGTAAAAATAATTTCAAGGTGTATGCTGTGGCATGCACCTGAACTTCATTCTTTTTATGACTGAGAAATTTCCCACTGTGTAGCTAGCTAGTTAGATGGCTAGGCACACAGCAAGACACATTTTGTGTGTCTGTTGGTGTGTTGAACATCTTTTCATGCACTGTTGTATATGGCTCCCTCTCCTTTCCTCTACCTACCTTCCTTCCTTCCTTCCTTCCTTCCTTCCTTCCTTCCTTCCTTCCTTTCTTCAGTTTTTATCCTAGGCTACTCTCAAGCTCACTGTGTATTCAAGGATAATGGTCTTGTCTTCTGGGCGCTGGGGTTTTAGCTGTGCTGTCCTCCCCAGTTTATGCTGTCCTGGCGCTCAGACCCAGGACATGTACACTAGGAGATGGGCTGTCGACTTAGTTACATCCTCAGCAGCAGTGTTTTATAAATCCTTCAACAGATGTCTATAGGACTGGTGAGATGGCTCAGGGGGTAAAAGCAGTTGCTCTATAAGTCTGAAAACCCAAGTTTGATCTCCAAAACCCATGATAGAAGGAGAGAACCAACCCTCTAGAATGGTTCTCTGTTTTCAGTATGAGTGCATGTGCCCTGGCCCAAATGCATCTGCATTTGTGCCTATGGTAATAATAAAATAAATAAATAAAATAAAAATTACACAAAAAGAAACATCTATATAGTTCTTTACCTATTTCATAATTGGTTTGCTTTTTATTTGAATTATAAGAGATTTTTCCCCCCAAGACTGGGTTTCTCTATGTAATCCTGGCTATCCTGAAACTCAGTCTGTAGACCAGGCTGGCTTCAAATTCATAGAGATCTGCCTGCCACTGCCTCCCTAGCGCTGGGACTAAGGTGTGCACCACCACTTCCTGGGTCTTTTTTTTTTTCTTAAACCTGAGGCTGTCTGATGCATTAGCACTTGCCTGGTTGGTACACTATATGTAGACACACACTGTTGTAGCACAGGCTGGCCTTGAATTCCTGGTCCTTCTACATCGGCCTCTTGAGGGCTGGAATTACTTTCATGGGTCATTATATCCTGCTAGTATTGTATTATTTTTGCAGTGAGTGCATGTGTGCATGTGTGTATGTGTGTTTGTGTGTCTGTGGGTCTGTGGGCATGCGTGTGCAATGGTACAGGTATGAAGGTAGAGGAAATTTTCAGGATTCAGTTCTCTCCAGAGATTGAATTCAGGTCGTCAGGTTTGTGTGTGAATTGCTTGCACCTACTGAGTCGTCTTGCCTACATCCTTAGTTGACTTTTTAATTGCTCTTCTAATATATATCCCATCTTGGGTTTGCATTTGGGTATGATACATTTGTAATAGTGCACAGCCATTATTGACATTATTCTGCTAAGAGTTACGCTAAGGTCAGAGCTGGGAAGGAGCTGAGAAGCCCTTTAGTCTAACTTCTCCTTTTCTGATAGGGAACCCAAGATGTGGGTTGAAACACAAGATCTGTGATCCCAAATTCGGGTGGAGTCTAAGAGCCCATCTTTCAGAGTTGGGGTGTTACGTCTAAGGTCACTGAGAAGCGTTCTATCAGTTTGCTTTGTTTCATCCAGCCCAGACTGGCGGGGAGTTTGAAGGACAACTCAGAAGGCTGGGCATCAATTCCTGCCCCTCTTGCAGCAGCTTCCTCAGTGCTGGGATTAGAAGCGCACACCACACCTGACTTCCTGTCACTTTAAAATTGACCAGGGTCTGGCAGGATAGTTGGGCAGGTAAAGGTGTTTGCCACTAAGCTTGATGACCTAAGTTTGACCCCTGGGACTCACGTGATGGAAGGAGAACACTAGCTCGTGTAAATTGTTCTCTGACCTCCATGTGTGCACACCCAAAATTAGTAAAGAAATAGAGTGATTTTTTTTTTCAAAAAACAAAATAAGCCGCTTAAGTGGAACATGCCAGTAGGATTTGCTAAAGGAGGCAGAGGTAGGAGGATCACGATTCAAGGCCAGCCTGGGTGGTGGAACAAGCAGAGGCAGGCCAGTTCAAGGCCTATCTGGTCTATGGAATGAGTTCTAGGACAGCCAAAGCTACTCAGAGACTCTGTTCAAAAAACCAAAATAAATTCTTCACATGCTTCCCTTCCAGAAGTAGGAAGGGCGCACTAGATTTGTTCCCTGTGTAGAAGGGGTTCCCAGCTCTGTTAGGAAACAATAGAGAAGGTGTCGTGTCCCCCGCTAGCCTTGTTCAAAACTGGAGGGTCGAGAGTCCAGTGCTCTCGTTTCTAAGTCCTGTCCTCTGATATCACCAGGCATGACTGAGTTAGGAAAAAATCTCCAGTCTTTTGGAGCTCTGCTGAGCCTGACTCACTACAGTGGTGTCTTCTGAGAGTGAGCTCTGGGTTGTTCTTGGGCTAGGACCCAAGATGCCATTTCTGCTGTTTCTTCCAGTGCACTCTCAGCCCCCGTCAAGTTCAGGGCGCTAGGTGTATGTGCTGAGGAGCTAATGAAAGCCACGTTCCCTGTCTGTCTCTTGCCACTGAAGGCCTATGCTGGGATGAACCAGAGATGGTTATAGCTGGCTCCTCAGTGTGGTTGTTTTCACAATTATAAAAGTGATTCCAGGGCTTAGGGATGTTTCTTGGTAGACTGTTTGCCTAGCATGTCAAAGCCCTAGGTTTGATCCCTAGCACCATGTAAACTGGATGTGGCAGTCCATGTCTATGGTCCCAGCACTTGGGAGATGGAAGCAGAAGAGTCACAAGTTCAAGGCCAATCTTACTTTGTCTATGGTTAGTTAGGGGCCTTTCCTGCCCACCTACAGCTGTGGCTGCCCCTAGTCTCTACCTGGCTTGGTCCTGCAGTGCAGAGCCACAGTGGGGATAGTGTTGTTCTTTTGGAAACTACAACTCCCATGCTCCTCCTGGACTACGGATACCTGTGCGCACCCCAGACACCCTTGTGCTCCCCGTTAAAAAGGCAGGGCCACACGAGGCTCTCTCTCTCTCTCTCTCTCTCTCTCTC
>NC_022011.1:5092249-5099530 GCF_000317375.1 Microtus ochrogaster
CCTGCCTCTGCCTCCCGAGTGCTGGGATTAAAGGCGTGCGCCACCACCGCCCGGCTCTTTTTTTTTTTTTAAGAAGAACAGATAGAGTGTCTCTTGTAGCTGCAGCTTGCATTGTGATTTTGGCAGTGAGCAGCAGAAACTGAGAAGTTAGAAACCAGCTCATGACCCAGCTACCATCTTAGAAACCAGCTCATGACCCGGCTACCATCAGGAACTTGTCTGTTGTCCCTCTGTACTTCCTGGCTGTCTCACGTCTTTGTTAAGTGTTATTTCCTCTGTTTTGCTGTCATATAGAAAGAAAAAAACAAATAAAATGGGTTTATTTTGCAGTTACTGGTGGGGTAAATTATACTCTCTCATATCTTCTGATGCCTGAAAAGAGAGCCCAGTGAGAAGCCAAACTTTTGGATCCGTTCTGTCACCTATTTAGGGGCTGACTCCCTTCTTCCTAGGCTGTATCTGGTAGTGTTCTTAGCATGGCTTGGCTTATTAGCAACAAGGAAGCAAATGTTCGAGACCTTTCTCCTTGGTAATCCTGAATAAACAGGCATTTGTTTTTAGATGTCCCAAGTTCAGGCCCTTGAGACTAGCCAGATTGATCTGATTCCCCTGCTGGAAGAACCTACAGTGACCTGCTAGACAGAGTGGGTCATGTATACAGTCATCCACCTGCTTTTCCTGGGCAACAGCTCAGGTTGCTTCTGGTGACTGGCTGCACTGAGGCCTCTCTGGTTTCATGGTAACAGTTGATTAAGCAAGCTGAGAAACATGCCCATGGATCTATGGTGAACTTGGGAGCAGAGATGAGATTGGAATCGGAGCATGTCCAGTATATTTGTTGTTTGCAAGTAGGTTTCTCATTCAGGTGCTTGTGCTTGGTGTCAGTGTCAGTGCTAGAACAGAGTTGGGGGGTGACGGCCATGCCTCTTGCTGAGCATGTTGGCTTCAAACTTTCCAAATAAGTCCCAGTTGGCCTTACTTTGGTGACTGGTTGTGCTGTTTACTGTCTTAGGCTCTTCAAGCCCCTCCAAACCTAGAAGTTCACTGGTTCTAAAGAGTAGTTGGCTTTTTCCATGTCATTCCGTCCCTATTGCTTTACTTGGATGACTTTGGTATGGGTTTGCTTCTTCAGTCTGTGTCAGCTATCTGATCAGTGTAGCCTTGCTACACCTTTTCTGTGGCTTTCCATTGACCTCCCGTGAAGCTTAAGTTAGCATGTAGGCTGTGCACACAATCCCCGTTTCCTGTCCAGCTTTGGTTCTTTATAAGTCTGCCCAGCCTAGAACTCAGCCGCATCGAACTTCTTTCAGTTCCTCTGCCCTGTGTCTGCTTCTTTGCCTTTTTAAGCCTTTGCATATTCTGTTGCTTCTACAGGGCACATGCTCTCTCTTGCTTCTCTTGCCTCCTTTACCAGGCTTAGCTCAGCTTTCACTTCCTCAGGGAACCCCGCCCTTCACATCAGTACATCCTGGCTCTCTGGTTTAACCTTAACCTGACAGTGGTGGGACCGAGTGTAGGCCCTACCCTGTTCCCAGCTCTGTGCTGATCCTGTGGAAGGCACGAATGAAATCTCAGGCTCTACGGAAGAAGGTACTGACATCATTCTTTTACTTGTGGTTATCCAGATACCCCTTCACAATTTGTTTAAGAAGCAGAAACTTGCTGGTGGTGGAATATACCTTTAATCCCAGCACTCGGGAGGCAGGGGAAAGGCAGATCTCTGTGAGTTTGAGGACAGAGGGCTATTACACAGAGAAATCCTGTCTTGAAAAACCTAAAAAGCAAAACAAAAACCCCAGAAACATTTCTGCATTGAGTGGTCGAGGCGCCCTTGTCATAATCAGTTAATTGGGTGAGAGTTTAGTTCTAGGCTCCCTGTTTTGAGTCTTTTTTGTTGGTTTTCATGTCTATTTTTTGCTAGTCTTATACTTTTTTGTTGTTGTTGCTGTTGTTTCAAGACAGGATTTCTCTATGTAACAGCTTTAGCTGTCCTGTGGCTCTTGTAGCCCAAGCTGGCCTCAAACTCATAGAGATCCACCTACCTGCTTCCCAAGTGCAGGGATTAAAGACATATGCCACTATGCCTGGCCTTTATTTTATTTTATTTTATTTTATCTTATTTTGAGACAGGGTCTCACTATGTAACCCTGACTGGCCTAGAACTTGCTATGTAGTTCAGGCTGCCATTGAACGCTCAGAGATTGCCTGCTTCTGCCTCCAGAGTGCTGGGATTAAAGGTGAGCACTCCAAGCCTCCTATATTTATTTTTTTTGTCTTAACTGCTTTACCCAGAACTCTCAGTGTTCTATTGAAGCAGTAATAGTGAGAGAGCATTGTATTCCCAGTATTAGAGGATAAGCTGTGAGTCTTGCTACTGTTTTATGTTACTGTGTTAGGATTCTTTCTGTTCTCTGTTGAGTATAATTGGAATGTAATTTTTGTTTTGTTTTGAGACAAGGTATCTATGTAGTTCTGGAGCTTGCCTTGTAGACCAGGCTGACCTTGAACTCACAGAGCTCCTCCTGCCTCTGCTTGAGTGCTGGAATTAAAGGCAATTGCCATCACGCTTGACCCAGCGTGATGTTTAAATATTTAAAATTTTATTTTGTTTGAGGAAGGGTAATTGCTATAGCTCAGGCTGGACTCATAGCTGCCTCAGCCTCCTGATTCTTAAATTATAGGTGTGTGTCACTCACTTGGCTGATATGTAATTTCTTTATCCTATATGATTCACCCCTTAAAGTGTATAGTTGTGGATTGGGATTTATTTCAACAATACAGTCCTTGCTTGGCACTTTCAATGTACTCAAAAGGACCTCGACTGAGTGCTGGTATTGCAAAACCAAAAAGTGTGCAGTTCAGCACTTAGTATATTCGAAGGGTCCTTATGGCTCTTACCCTTGATTATCTCAGGCTGGTTGGATGATAGTCTTCAGTGCCTGAAAACTCACTAGAAGGTGGGAGTCTGCAGCTATTTTGAACAAAAAGTTGAGACAAGGTCTCTTTATGCATCCCTGGGTAGCTGTGTAGTCAAGGCTGGCATTGGACTTTTGACATCCTGCCAGCCTCTTCCTTCCAAGTGCTGGGGAATTACAGTTGTGGGTGGCCACACCCATCTGGGAAACTTCTTTCTCTCACTCTCTTTTTACCCCAGTGCTTGGGGCTTGTGTCTAGGCAAGTGCCCTGCCACATGTAGCCCAGCGCTGTATGTCTTCTTGTAGCTTTAGGGCACCCTCCTTTGGAAAAAGACTTAGTGTTATCTGGTGTTTGAAGAGTTGGGGCCTATTTCCTTTGGACCCTGACTCAGCTTTGACCTCATTTGTGTCTGCTAGTTGGGTTCCTGCGGGGCTGCTCCCCATGTCATTGACACCCAGAGGTGGCATGGTGCCCAATGTGAATGGTGTCAGCTTCCCCTGGCTACTCTGCACTTAACTCATCCAATCAGATCTTGAAGTTGAGCAGGAGTTTGTGCAGAGGCTCTTGGAAGTTTTCTAAGAAATGCCCTTCCTCCTGGGGGACACAGAGCCCATAGGAATGTGATGATGGCTACTTGCTGGAGAGAAGCTTCTTTTGTAGGAAGTAATGTAATAGCTTGTTCCTGTTTGTTTGTTTGTTTGTTTTTGAGGCAGGGTTTTTTTTTTTTTCCGGAGCTTTTTTGGAGCTTGTCTTGGAACTCATTTGGTAGACCGGGCTGACCTCGAACTCACAGAGATCTACCTGCCTCTGCCTCCTGAGTGCAGGGATTAAAGGAGTGCGCCACCACCACCCAGTTTCATGTTTGTTTTTTATAGTGCTGGAGATCAGACCCTAGGCTTTGTGCATGTTAGGCAAGTGCTGTACTACACCTCAGCCCCCTAAAGCAGCTTGTGTTTGAGCATAGATGTCTTAGTGGTCTTTCCCCATGGAACATTGTAGAACCAGAACTTTGGCTGGTGACCAAACATAACTCTTCCTGCGGGATCCTTAATTAACCCTGTTTACACTAGCTTTAAGCTGTCAAGGATCATTCAGGAAACAAATATGCTCTAAACCCAAGCTCTTCCCTTAGTTTCAGGAAACTCTTATGACAGGAGTGGGACTACATGTAGTGTGGGATGCAGGCTCAGGCCCCTCACAATAGGACAGGATGAGTGGCCGCCTTCCAAGTTAGGGAACCCCCTGGCTGTGTTGTGCATTTTCGGTGGATGACTACAGGCTAGTTGAGTTGTTTACTGCTTAGTCAGCAAAGACATCAGGGGAATGGAGACCAGCTTTTGGCATCTTCTACCACATAAAGCCAGGAAGCTGATTATTTAGGCCGTTGTTTTTCTGAGGAAATGTGAAGGTTGTAATCTAATGGGGATCCTGCCAGCAGGCTCACACAATGGCTCCCGATGACTCTCGAAGCTGGCCCTTTCTCGCAGTCAGTATGTGTTTCTTGGAAGGGCTGAGCAGTTCTGTTCAGCCTTGGGCTGTGTATTGGGCCATGTCTTTGGCCTCAAAGGAGTTAACACTGTGTCCCAAATAGTGCTTAAAATAAGGAAGACAAGTTTTCTTTGTGCTATGGATGCCCTCTATAAAATGTTGGTCCTCCCTGCATCTCCTTTAAGCACTGTGGACTAAATTAATTAGCTCTATGTGCTAGTCTGTATATTTTGATGCCTGTACAACATGATGGGGTTGCTGGTTTCAAAGGGAGATGGGTGGGTCAGAGCCTTGCATTCGTGTTTGCTATTCTGTTTGGGTATTAGAAGTTGTTCCTCCAAGATCCAGTGAATGGTATAGACAGTGATAGAAAGGAAAGAGGGCATTAACTACATTTGAATGCCAGGCAGGGTCTGGGCTAAGGCTGACTATGGAATGGGATCCTGGAAGTGCTAGGAAGCAGGTGCATAGTACATTTGTACTAGAGGAGGAAGACTCTGAGATGAGATCAACATGGAAAGGATCTTGGTAAAGTCATAACACAAGCAATCAAGTGGCTATTGAGGTATCTGAGGCAAATTAAGGCAACTCTATGCAGCTCCTTCAGTTTTGGGAAGTGGGACGATGCCCAGTTAGTAAGAATGCCTTCTGTACAAGCACAAGGACTTGAGTTTGGGTCTCTAATATCCACACAGCAGTGCACGCCTGTAATCTCAGAACTGGGAAGCTGAAGACAGGAAGATCCTGTGGCTTACAAACCAGCCATATAGCTGAACTAGTGAGCTCCAGGGTCAGTGAAAGATTGTCTTATAAAAAAAAAAGAGACTAGTAAGAAAGACACCTGACAGTAAATTCTGGCTTCCACACACACGTGTACACACTACACACACACACCAATAGAAACTTTTGTTTTTGTTTTTGTTTTTTTTGAGTCAGGGTTTCTCTGTAGCTTTGGAGCCTGTCCTGGAACTCAACTCTGTAGATCAGGCTGGCCTCAAACTCAAAGAGATCCGACTGTCTCTGCCTTCTGAGTGCTGGGATTAAAGGTGTGCACCATCACCATTGAGCAAAACTTTTTTTCATTATGGTAAAATTCACTTATCATAGTATTTTCCATCTTAACCTTTTAGAATGTACAATTCAATGGTATTGAATACATTGCCATTCTTAGTCAATTGTAAAGTTACATCTTAGCCTCTTTGGATGGTGTTTTGGATGTTTTAAGTATTTCAGGCAACTCAGCTGCCTGTTGTAATGGTTTTACGTGCTTAGCATCAGGTGTTTTATATTTGGCTTCTACTCTTTTACTCTTTTTTTTTTTTATTGAAAAAAAGGAAAAAGTTTCTGCCTCCTCCCAGCCTCCCATTTCCCTCCCCCTCCTCCCACCTTTCTTCCCCTCCCCCCACTCCTCTCCCCCTCCCTCTCTGATTTGGTTATGGTGGTGGCACACGCCTTTAATCCCAGCACCTTAGAGCCAGAGACAGGTGGCTCTTTGTGAGTTTGAGGCCAGCGTGGTCTACAGAGCAAGTTCCAGGACAGCCAGTGCTATTACACAAAGAAACTCTGTCTCAAGGAGAAACAAAATGATGATGGTTTGATTTTTTTTTCCTTAAGATTTATTTATTTATTTATTTATTTTATGTGTATTGGTATTTTGCCTAAATGTGGATTTGTGTTAGATCCCCTGGAACTGGAGTTACTGACA
Source organism: Microtus ochrogaster (assembly GCF_000317375.1). NCBI lineage: Eukaryota > Metazoa > Chordata > Mammalia > Rodentia > Cricetidae > Microtus > Microtus ochrogaster. The sequence continues at coordinate 5,098,359 of NC_022011.1, forward strand.
GTTGTGAGTTACCATGCGGGTGCTGGGAATTGAACCCTGGTCCTCTGGAAGTACAGTCAGTACTCTTAACCGCTGAGCCGTCTCTTCAGTCCTAGCCATCTTTCCAGCCACAGAGGGCTTGATTCTTTTATTTTTAAGTTCTTGAGTTACCCATTTCCTTCTATACCACAAACACTTAGACTGAAAAAGAGATTTCCTTTTTTGGCTTACGTCTTCTTATGAGTGCTACTAAGACTTCTTTGGAAGTTGCCACAGGAAGGGCCCCACCTTGCCTTGCATACCTTACTTAGGTGCCTAGGGTGGAACAATTGTGTGTGTGTGTGTGTGTGTGTGTGTATGTATGTGTATGTATGGGGGATGATTTTGGTTTTGGAAGCTCAAACTTCAACACCTCCCTGCTGTGTGTGATCTAGGAGGCTAGCCATAAATGCACAGGGAAGGTAATGTGAATATGTTTTGAGGAAACTGTGTTTGGGTTCCGGATGATCCAGAGTAGATTCTGCCTGGCTGTACTTTTTCAGTATTACTGCTCCTTGCTAATGACAAAGTTTGACCTTGCATTGTGCTGCCATTCATTCCCTAGTTCATAGGTACTTTTAAGGAGTTGGTTCTCCTGCCAAAGGATTGGAGGTCATGATTTTAGTACACTTTAGCAGTTAGTCATGGTTACACACAATATCCCTTATTTTCTTTTAAAGGAAAATTTAAAATCATCTGTGTTTATTTTGTGTGCTTGCATGTGCACACAGATCTGGAAGTCAGAGGGAGACATTTGAGGGTCAGTATTTTCTTTTCATTGTATGGGTCCCAGAGGTGGAATTCAGGTTTCAGCTTGGTGGCAAGTGCCCTTGCCTGATGAGTAATCTTAGTGGTCCTCTGTTTTTAGTGGCAAAGATATTAAGATGCTTCCATTGGAAATAAAAAGGTTTGTTGGATGTGGTGGCACACACTTTAAATCCCAACACTCGGGATGCAGAAGCAGGTAGATCTCTGTGAGTTCAAGGCCATCCTGGCCTCTTGAGTTCCAGGACATTCATAGCTACACAGAGAAACCCTGTCTTAATCAATCAATCAATCAATGGATGGAAAAGCAAAAGTTTGTACTTAGATAAGAGAAATCAAGCCGGGCGGTGGTGGCGCACACCTTTAATTCCAGCACTTGGGAGGCAGAG
>NC_022011.1:5100040-5103552 GCF_000317375.1 Microtus ochrogaster
TCTTGACTTCTCAGCAGTCCTCATTGTCCGCTATGTTCAGCGAGTCCGGTTTTATCTCATGCTTATTCAGACCCAGTCCAGCTAGCCTTGTTGAGTTCGAGATAAATTGATTTTAGCTAGCATATAAAATAATGAGTATCATCATGGCCTCTTCATACATATGTGTTCCACTTTGTTTTCATTAGTTCCCTATTTGCTTTTTTAAGGTACATGGGAATTGGACTCTCAGCTCAAGGCGTCAACATGAACAGACTACCTGGTGAGTCACTATTTAAGAAAACATTGTTCTGCTCTCTTCTGTCCTGCTCTGTTGGAGTGGCTGAAGACTGGGGAGGGTCTTGTTTGCAGGATGTCCAGCCATGGTCATTGAGTTGGGACATCTTCCATTTCAAAAATTAATTGGTGGAGGCTGCAGAGACAGTCTGGCGGTCAAGAGTGCTTCCTGCTTTTCCAGAGGACTTGAGTTCAGTCCTCAGTACCCATGTCAGTGGTCACAGCGGCTTCCTTGGACCCCCGAATCCACACTCAAGACATACACATAGTCACACATAATTAAAAATAGAAATCTTAAAAAAGATTGACAAGTGTCGTCCCTCATGGAATTTGGACTGTTTACTGTTAAATGAAGTGACCTGACCTTAATTGCCTTGGGGCTACGCCTCAGTAACCCTCATTCCCATTGGCTGTTGCCAGGGATTCAGGCATGTGCCAGGAGGCATGTACTGCCAAGCCTGGCTCCTTCATTGCTTGTTACTTCACCACATTAAAGATCAAAGTCTTTAAGTGGTTTCCCACGTGGAACCTGGTTGAGGTGAATTCTGAATAAATAAGAGATGTGATTAAGATATTTGGATTTGTAGCTGTGAGTTCACAGCGGCTTCAGATTAGTGAAGTATCCTGGGTTCTGCATCTGGTCCTCCTCTACTGTCTTCCATGCTTCCAGTTGTTTTCGGCCCCGCTGTTCATTCCTCGTTCTGCTGGGGCACGGCTGTGGAGACAGAGCCTACCCTAAGAGCTTCCAGGTGGTGTTTGCCTTAAGTGGCAGAGGTGGCATGACATGAGCTGCCCTGATACCATCACAGAGGCAAGCAGTATCCTGGTGGTTTTGCCTTGGATTCCTTGTGCTGGTGCCACGGACGTCAGCTGGCTTTTCTAAAGAGGGAGCGCTCTTCAGTGCCCTTTCCTAACAGCTCCCATCCTCACTCACCACGGAGCTGTCGACAACAGACTGATTTCAAATGCAATCTAGACTTGCTCTGAATTCAACTAATTTTCAGGAATTTGGCTTTTCTCTTTTTGTCTTTTTGCTTTAATGTGGTGGAAAGCAAACTTTTGTGTTATTAATCAGAATCTGTAAGTTAGATGTAGCCTAACTTTTTAGCTCTTACACAGATCGGTTTTTTGCTTTCAGTGTGATTTTTGAACTTTTGTACTGTTCTGGTAGTGGAGAAAAGAGATTTTGTTGTTGGAGAGAGAGTCTAGTTGTATAGCTCAAGCTAGCCTTGAATTTGAGATTTTTCCTGCCTCTGCTTCCCAAGTGTTGGCATCATAGATGGGTACCACCATGCCCTGCTTACCCTTGCCCTCATTTCAACTGCTATCTTGATTGTTCCCCACCATATCTGAACTCTGCCTGATAATTCCATGGTTGGAAATAATCAGACTGATTCTAGGTAGGGCTTCTTGGGAAGGATGGACACTCCTGACTTGCCTAGGATGCAGATCTAGCTTAGGGCAGTATATGGATAGTGGAGGGTTTCTTCCCGGGTATGACAGTGGGCTGGTCTATCATTGTTCAATTTACTGCTGCGTTTGGAAGGTTAGAATACAAGAGTGTGCTTTCAACCTTTCTGAGATTGCTCTGTGTGTGTGGGGTGTGTGTTGAATATATGTTCTTTAAACTGAAAACGTCATCATTTATTAACAGTTAGACCCCAAACTCCTTGCAGGTGTTTTGGCAGGGAGGCAGGGTGGGTATGGTAGCCTTCCTGCCCACTGTTTTTGATTTCCAAGAGGCCCTTGAAGACTAATTGAGTTGTTTGGATGTGTGATTGATGGGAGGAGACTGGTAATGGCTTTGGCTGGGTCCAAATTTTGAGTCTTTGTTATTACCTTTAGATGAGATGTTTGAGAGATAATATATCTTCTGGCCTGCTGGCCACCTGGAGAGCGTCTGTATCTGTAGCCAGTGCTCACTTGTCCACATAGACTCAAAGCTTTATGAATATTTACTTGTTTAATTTTTTTTCCCCAAGACAGGGCTTCTTTGAGTAGCGTTGGCTATCCTGGAACTCACTCTAAAGCAGGCTGGCGTCAAACTCACAGAGATCCACCTTTCTCTGCCTTCCAACTGCAGGGGCTGAAGGTGTGCATGACCACCTCCTGGCTTAGGTTTTTTTTTTTTTCCCCTTGAGACAGGGTCCCTCTATTATGTTTTTCTGGCTGTCTTGTAGACAAGCTGGCCTTAAACACATAGAGGTCAACCCGTCTCTGTCTCCCAGGTGCTGGTATTCAAGGCATATGCAACCACACCCCACTCAGACAGATATCCCTTTTGAGATCAGTGTGTACATATATACTTGATGGTCATGTTCGGTGTTTGTTCACCATTAGTGGACCCAGTGAAGCCAATTTGTTTGCATATACTATAACTACAAACCTTTCTGCCTATTGGAAATATGTATTCACGGGGGAAGGGGTTTGTTTTGAGACAGGCTGGCCTTGAACTCAGTCTTCCAACCTTTCTCTCTGCTGGGATTACAGGCTTACCACACAATGCCTGGATATTTTTCTTTAAATTAAAAATTTTATTCTCCTGGGGTATTGAACCTAGGACCTTGAATATCCTAGGCAAATGCTCTCCCACTGAGCTATCTACTCAGTAGGGTTTGCTCTTTTGACCAGTCTTAGAAACATCTTTGTGCAGATTGCTTGTTATTTCTTCCAGTGTTTAGGGAGGGATGTTAATATTTTAATATAGTAAAGATGTCAGAGTTTTTATATTTGTCTAGAATAAACCTTTTCTGGGGGAACAGGAGATAGGAAAGCAGAGTCTCATGTATACCAAGCTAGCCTCAATCTCTATATAGCTGAGTGATCTTGAACTCTGATTCTCCTGTCTCCGAGTAAGCTGCCATTATGAGCCTGTACTACCACACTCCATTTTGGGCTAGGCCAGTTTGGAACTAGCAAGCTCAACAAACATTTTAATTAACTGTTCCAAAATGCTGTACTGACATTTTTTCTCTTTCTTTCTTTTTTTTTTAAACTTTTATTTATTTATTTATTTATTTATTTAACTTTATTATGTTCGTTTGTGTGAAGGTGTCAGATCTCATGGAACTGCATTTTCAGACAGTTGTGAGCTGCTATGTGGGTGCTGGGAATCGAACCCGGGTCCTCTGGAAGAGCAGTTAGTGCTCTTAACCGCTGAACCATCTCTCCAGCCCTTCTTTCTTTCTTTCTTTCTTTCTTTCTTTCTTTTTTCTTTTTTCTTTTTTTTTTTTTTTTTT
>NC_022011.1:5104412-5111793 GCF_000317375.1 Microtus ochrogaster
CCCCCCCCCCCCCAGTGCTGGGATTAAAGGCGTGCGCACCACCGCCTAGCTGGTGCAGGAATGTTTAATGAGGGGAGAGACAGTCGTAGAGGTTGTGAATGCTGCTTCTCGGTCGTTTGTTTGGCTGATATTGAGGCTTAGAGCTGAACGATGACATGGGAATGGCTGTCCCTGTGAGTAAACATACATGTTTTCTGACGGGGTGCCTGGTTCCCTGGGGGAGAATGGTGATGGTGGTCTCCTCCACCTTCTCCTTCTTCAATAAGCAGCTGAGGGGGAGGGGGGCTACAGAATTGCTTTGCATAGGCAAGATGTTAACCAACTAATTCACCCTAACTCCGTGTAGAGGAAGGAGAACCAGAGGAATTGAAGCTGGGGCTCTTGGGCAGTAAGAACTTTAGAAAATTCAGCTGGTCAGGGAACTGTAACAAGTAGTCGATTATAGTTTACATAAAGACTATTTTCTCACCCTAAGATAGTAACTGGAAGCATTTACTCCTAAGTGGAATGGGATGTCAGTAATGAGGTTGTGGGTTTGGTCCTCAGTACTGCCCATCCCCGAAAGTAGGCAGTTATGTTTTAAATGTGTGTATACTGAGATAACAGAATATATCCGGTTTGTTTGAAAAAACTCCTGCTAGGTCATTGGGAGAGGTCCTTATGTTGATGGCTGTATATGAAGATTACTTTTTCTTTTTGAGGGTGGTGATGGGAGTTGGACCCAGGATCTTGCACTTGCTAACTCTACTGCTTCACATATGCCACTCAACCTATATAGATTATTTCCTGTTTTCAAGTTTAGAAAAACAGCTAGACTGGGCTGTGGTGGCACACACCTTTAATCCCAGCACTCGGAAGGCAGAGACAGGCAGATCTCTGTGAGTTTGAGGCCAGCCTGGTCTACAAGAGCTAGTTCCAGGACAGCTAGGGCTACACAGAGAAACTTTATCTTGAAAAACTAAAAACCAGAAGAAAATAAGAAAAGAAAAGCTTAGGTGGGCTGGAGATGTGGCTCAGTTGGTAAAGTGCCTGCTACACAAGCTTCAAGATCTGAGTTTGAATCTTCAGAACCCACGTAAAAACTGGGTGTGGGAGCAGACATATGTAACCCCAGTGCTGTGGTGTGTGTGTGTCAACAGGCAAATCCCTAAAATGCACAGACTAGCCAAGCTAGCTGAGGCAGACCCTGTCTCAAAATAGAAAAGATGAGTGACTGAGTAAAGACATCCAGGGTTGAGCTCTGCCCACTGCCTTCTGTGCATGTATTCACCTGCATGCAGGTGTACCCACATTGACAGGTGCATGCATCCCTCTTCCAGTACTGCCTGCTGTGCATGTATTCTCCTGCATGCAGGTGTACCCACGTTGACAGGTGCATGCATCACTCTTCCAGTACTGCCTGCTGTGCATGTATTCACCTGCATGCACGTGTACCCACATTGACAAGTGCATGCATCCCTCTTCCTGAACAGCATACAGACAACAACAAAACTTAGGAGTCAATAAGTCTTAGAGAAAGCATTTTGTTTTGTTTTGAGGGCTGTTTGGGTGAGAAATCAAAGCATGTTGGGTTTGTGAGTGCGGGGTTTGTTCTCAGCATGTAGTTAAGGCCTTTTGTGCTTTTGTTTGCAGGTGACCTGGAGATGGGTGTATGGATTATGCTCAATATAGAGGGAGGACTAGGAAGTGGGGCTTAGTCGCTCCTTTCTGGGGAGAGCCATGGATATCCAGGTACCCGTTGGGAGTCTCAACAAAGTACAAGAACTTATCCAGGACTGTATGTGCTGGCACACATCTGTCAGGAACCTGAAGCAGGAGGCTAGTGAGTTCTCAGCCAGATTAGGCTATAAAGTGAAATGTTCTTCAGATGAAAAACAAATAGCCAGGCCTGATGGCTCCTGAGTTTATCCCAGCAGAGGTAGGTGGATCTCTGAGTTCGAAGCCAGCCTGTCCTATATCAGCTTGGGCTGTGTAAGTGAAACCCTGTTTTAGACAGACAGACGGAAACTCTTCACAGGAATCAGTACTGTGACGTGAGGGATGCACCGAGCCCTCTGGCTGGCTGTGGGAGTGGAGTGCCCTCCCTTCTTATGTCCTGGCAACTTGCCTGGAATTGCAGTGTCAGGCTGCTGCTTCAGCATTTAGAAGTGGTGGCAGGCAATACTCTCATCCTGAAAGAGGCCACTGGAATGAAAAGGATCACCCTTGATCCTGGGCCAAGGAGGCCCTGGGCTTAGCCCCTGCAGGCTAGCCTTTCCAGTATTTAAGGGAAACTTGTCAGGGCAGGTCCCATCATCCCTTCACAGGCCTGTCTACTCTAGAGCAGGGTCTGGGTATGAATAGCTACCCTAGCTCTTGTGCTGTGGAGCTTCTGGAGAAGTATCACCAGACAGGTCTCTTTTTTCCATGGGAAGGTTGGAAAGCTGTTCTGGTGTGTGGGAGCAGCTGTGGTGGGACCAGAGAACAAGTGGCCCAGGCCCTTTGCTCTGGAATCCTTGTGTTTTAGGCTCTCTCTGTACCGGATGCTTTACAGGGAGCATCTCATTATAACGTGAGGCCCTCATAGTGCACTGTGCAGGCGCTCTATGACAGGTGCTGAGTCTAGTCCCGAGGTAAATAGACAGCCTCCCCGCCCTGTGAAATCTGCCCAGTAGGAAGAAACGTGTAGTCGAGAACTCCTCATGGGCACTTTACACTGGTAGGTTCCTTGAAGCCCGCTAGAGTGTGGTGAAAGTGTGCTAGGGTCAGACCTTCCTGAGGCAGCTGTCCGGGCTGGAGACTAAGGGATGAGGGAGAGTCAGGCCAGGAGTGGTGATGACAAGTGGGGAGGGAGGATCAGATGGGGAAGAACGTTCTAGGTAGAATAAAGATCCTGATGGAGAATTCAAGAGCTGAGTCACGAGGGAATGGGTAAGGCCAATGGGGACTGGGCTGTATGGTTGACATGGTCCAATAAGGAATATGGATTGTCTTGAGTGTTTTGAGGAAACCATAGTACAGCTTGGAAGGACAGGTATAAAGAGACAAACCTGTCTCAGTGGCTAGAACTTCATGAAGTGACCTGGACAAGATTAGTGAGGAGAAGATGGTAATAGCTAATCCTTAAGCTAAAAAAAAACAAAAAACAAAAAAAAAACTGAGAAGATGGACTGACTGACTAGTTCTTTGAGAAGTAATTGAGCAAGACTTGTGTTTTAGATGGTTGCTCTGCAAGCTGTTAGCGTATCTCCAGAGAATTGCTGACCATTGCTTTCAGAAATCTTTCACTAAGCATGGGGCTGTAGCTCAGTTGGTGGGGTGTTTGTTTGCCCAGAATGCAAACCATTTGATTCCCCAGCCCTGCAGAAGCCCATGGGCTATGGTGATGCGTACCTATAGTCCCAACACTCTGGAAGGTAGAGGCCTGATGAAGCAGAAATTTAGTTATCTTGGCTGTGTAATGAGTTTTGAGGCAGCCTGTGTTATGTGAGTGCTGTCTCAAATTTTATTTATTAGTGTGTGTGTGTGTGTGTGTGTGTGTGTGTGTGGTTTTTTGAGACAGAATTTCTCTGCATAACACCCCTGGTCATCCTGGAACTCATTTTGTAGACCAGGCTGGCCTTGAACTCACGGAGATCCACCTGCCTTTATTTACTATTATTTATTAGTTAGTCGGGTTTCTCTGTGTAGCGCTGGCTGTCTTGGATCTCATGCTATAGATCAGACTGGCCTTGAACTCCTCTGCCTTTGCCTTCCAAGTGCTAGGATTAAAGAGGTGTGCCACCACTGCCCAGACAATTTTTTTTTTTTTTTTTTTTTTTTTGGTTTTTCGAGACAGGGTTTCTCTGTGGCTTTGAAGCCTGTTCTGGAACTAGCTCTGTAGACCAGGCTGGCCTCGAACTCAGAGATCCGCCTGCCTCTGCCTCCCGAGTGCTGGGATTAAAGGCGTGCGCCACCACCGCCCGGCCTGCCCAGAAAATTTTAAAAAAGAAAAATATTTTTTTTAAGTTAAAAAATGGCTGTTTTGATGCAGAATCTCAGGTACATTAGAAACAGGCTGAGAGTGGCTCTTGTCAGTCAGTCAGAGAGATGTTAACTAAGGAGCCGAGGCCTGTCTACTCTGCTGTTGCTACTGCTGTTGCCATGAGAAATACATGGTCCCCAGCTCCTAATACTGCCTTTCAGCCTTGTAAAAAATGCTTGTGAGGAAGGAGTATTGCAGGTGTGGATAGGCATCATTTTCGTGTGGCCCTGATCTAGTGTTTGAAACCATCCAGAACTGGTATACGCCTGACGGACTCTTTTTCTTCTCTACTCTGATTCCTGTTTCTCTGGTCCCCAGGATCTACTGTCTTAGTAATGTACAGTTGCTGAGTGAAGGGCCTGGAGAGGTGGCAGCAGTATTGGTCTTCCTTAAGAGGAGTCCTGTGGCCTGTGAGTGGTTGGTTGGGCTTGGCCAGGCCCCGAAAGGGCAGCGTGAGGGCAGCCAGGGGACCCCCTAGCTGAGAGAATCAGATCACTGCGCTCATTCCACTCCATTTTAAAGTAAATCATCCCATAGAAAGCTCTGTTCTGTTTTTTTTTTTTTTTTTTGGTTTTTCGAGACAGGGTTTCTCTGTGGCTTTGGAGCCTGTCCTGGAACTAGCTAGCTCTGTAGACCAGGCTGGTCTTGAACTCACAGAGATCCGCCTGCCTCTGCCTCCCGAGTGCTGGGATTAAAGGCGTGCTCCACCATCGCCCGGCTTCTCTGTTCTTTTCTTAAGGCTGGGCAGAAAGTGAACCTGCTTTCTCTAAATGGAAGTTTTCTTGCAAGGACCAGGTCCCCTTGTGCTTCTTGCTCTGCCTACAGCACCTGACTCCTAGAGTAGCCTGTGGGGTCTCCTCTGATCTCATCTCATGCTTCTGCCACTTTCTCTGTTCTCTCCTTTCTTTGTCCATGACCTTACTGGTTTCTTTACCTCTGTGCCCCTGCCTGCTCCTGCTGCTGAGAGGACCATTTCTTCCTCTGCTTCTTCTTCAAATATCTCTGCCCCTTCACATACTACACAGCCTCGTGGCTGTGGGGCACCTCAGACATGCTGCCAAAGTACGTCTGCCACTGGCAGACACTGATTATGCTTGCCTTGGGAATGCCCTTCCTCTTGACCCTAGTTCAGTCTTGCTTGGTCCCTTCAGCTCTGCCTGTCTCCCTGATGACACTTGTCACCATGCCTTGTGTGACTCAACATTTATCATGTCCTTAATTAGGTTGTGGGCTCCGTAGGACTTGGACAAAGTCTCTTACTGTGTAGCCCTGGCTATCCTGGAACTCGTTATGTAAACAGTCTGGTTTTGGGTTCACAGAGATCTACCTGCCTCTGCCTCATGAGTGCTGGAATCTGAGGTGTGTGCCACCACAGCCTAGCTGTGGGATACATCTTTTAATCATGACTCATACAGAGTGCATAGAGGGACTTGATAATGGCTTTGGGTTGAAATTATTCTTGTTTCCCTGGTGGTCTAGTGGTTAAAAAAAAAGGAAATTATTCTTGTTCTTTGCTGTGCTTTGCCTCAACATGATGAACTTCAGAAGTCACCTGTGGTTTGGGAGCCAGTTTTGCATCAGGTTCTCTTGAACTGAAGGCCTTGAGCTTGGATGAGCCTTGGTTTGGAGCTCCGCCTACCCCCAATGCCTTAAGAACTGTGGCATTGATTGTGATGGAGCTCTTCCACCTTGCACTAACAGGGCTCAGAGTCACCGAACTGAGAGCTGGCTCACATTTGGTCATGTAGGAAAGCAGATCTTACATTAATAATTGATTGTGTGTGTTTGTTTGTGTATGTGAAGGCACGAATGTGTGGTGCATGTTGGCCATAGGACAACTTGCAGTGGTCAGTTCTCTTCTACCCTTTGAGTCTTGGGGATTAAACTCAACTTACCAGGTTTACAGCAGACATCTTGTCAGCCTGGAAAATCTTGAGGGCTGTATGGTTGACTTGTGAAACTGTATGGCCCAGTGACTAAGGCCATCGGCTGGGAAGCCACATTGTCTGCTTTTGCATTCTTGGAGCTTTGTTACCTAGAATGATTACTTAATTGCTTGGTTTGTTAGTTTCTCCATTTGTAAAATGGAAGGGATATATTAGCTTATAAATATCTAGGGTGGTGGTTATAAGGATTAAAGATTAATTCTTTTGTAGGGAGGGTCCTAGATAGGAATCTCAAAATATCTCTCAAAAAGGAGTAGAAGTATATCTCTTGTTGGAAAAGGTAAATTTTCACTACATGAAAAAAAAGGAGCAACTGTACATTTAAACTTCTCCTGTGTTTGCATATAGGTTGGAGTTAGCTTTCAAGGAAACTACTTTCTGAAGCAGGGCAGAGTGGCCCATGCATTTAATCCCAGCATTTGGGAGACAGAGGCAGGTGGATCTCTGTGAGCTCAAGGCACCCTGATCTACATAGTGAGTTCCAGGACAGCCAGGACTACATAACAGAGAAACCCTCTCTCAAGGGAGGGGGAGAAATAAAAAAGAAAGGAAACTGTACTTTCCCCTTGAGTGCTTGTCTTCTGCACTTGAGTGTAGACTGTCCTAGCAGGAGTAGTAGTGTGGACCACTGAGACCATGGTCAGGATGTTGATGCTTCTAGTGTGTTTTTGTAGGTTACTGGCTCAGTGGAGCATCTTCGCCTTCCAGGCTGTTGGGGCAGAGAGATGGCACTGTGGGACTCACTGATGATAGCAGGAACACCTCCCTCCCTCACGAGGCTCTGCTGCTCAGTGTCTTGAGAGCACTGGGAGTGTCTTGGTTCCACTGTCAGAAGTTTCTGTTGGAAGATGTGGAAGTTTTGTTATCTCTTACAAGGTGTTCTTTAGTTTCCTTACCTGTGAAACCAGGGAACAGGTGTGGCTCCAAAATAAGAATGTCGGAACCCTGGGCGAAATGACTCAGGCGAGGCTGAATGATCTACTGACAGGTGAGTGTAGCTGCCTGCTGCCCCACCCGTGCTCTGGAGAACTAGCAGGAAAGGGCAGGGATCCCTAGACTGAGGAAGCTGGATGAAGAAAGCAGGATTGTGTGGATGGAGAGCAGGGGTTTGGGCCTCGTCCATGTATGGGTGCTTTGAGAGTTGTGAGACAGACAGATGTTGCTTCTGTGCCCCGTGCCTCAGATGGAGCCAGGGAAACTCATGCTGTGTTGAAAGGAGGTCCATCTGCAAAGAGCTGGGTTTCTGGCATTGTCTGACTTACCTTTTCTGTAGTAGGATGGCTGTTCTCATGGTGCTGCATACATTACTTTGATTGTTACAACCCCACAGAGGAGAATTCAGACCCACCTGATGTAGACGTAAGTCACAAACGATGCCACAGCAGTTTGGAATTATAATTAACAGGGTAGTATTTATTTAAAGGGGAAAAAA
>NC_022011.1:5111928-5113764 GCF_000317375.1 Microtus ochrogaster
GGCGGGTATCTCAGCGGCTATAGGCTGGAGGAGCGGAAGGACCTCTCTACAACCTGAGACCTGTTTTCCTTAATTGTTGGAGAGGAATACCTGGAAGGCTGATGGTTAGGGATTGGGAAGTATATCTGCTGGAGCAGCTGCTGCCCAGGCCTGGGCTGGGGACTGAGATGGGGGAGGGCACAGGCTGGAGCAGTCGGCTTTGTCTGGATGGTGGAAAGTACCTGAACACCTTTCCAAGCCCGCCATCAGCAGGATATCCCCTTAGGAGAGCTGCCTCGTCTAGCTGGGCCACATTCTGCAAATAACTCATCTGTCACATCTGCACACGCTTAGGAGGGTCTGTGCCAGGCTCACGTGAGAGGGAGAAGAATACATAACAGGATGTTCAATATCCTTCCTCTCTACCTCCCTAAGTAAGGGTGCAGCTCAAGCAGTGGAAAGTATCTGAAGTAAATACTAGAGCAGGTGGTGGGATACAGCTGACGTTCCAGGTATTGCTGCCATGTGGGTGGGTTTCTACTAGTCTGGAAATGCTGCTTGTGTGTTCCTCCAAACAGAAATTATTCTTTCCTACTTCGTGTAAGCTGGGACCCTTGCTGTTCATTAGTTGACCAGCATCCACCAGGTCTTTTGTTCAGCCATTGTCTCTCTGGAACATCTTTCCTCTCAGGAGCTAGTTTCATAAGGGTTTGCCATGTGGTGCTCAAGCCCCCTGGGAGGGAAACTGTGCTTCTCTCCAGCTGGATGAGTTGAACTTCAGGGCCTTACTAAGATTGTGCGTGTCCTTCCTCCTCACTGTAGCAGACTCCCTGGGCACAGAAACTGGGAGCCATACTTCCCGTTAGTATTGCAGTCCTGTCCATGCCTTCCAAGCCAGTGCCTAGCTGAGCCTGCTGGAGAAGAAGCTAATGGATTGTTACCTGTAAAAGGGATCAGTTAGGAAATTCTCTGAACCACTGAGCAGCTGCCCAGGACCAGCGCTATAAGAAAAGAGGTTGGGGCTTAAAAGCCTGGTACTGCCTGACTCATTGTTGCCTTTTTTCTGTTTCTCCTCTCTCTGAGATGTCCTTAGAAAGTGTCCTGAATGGATGATGTAGATGCCCAGAAGCCTTGGAGCTTGGCAACAGGGTTACAGAACAGTGCAGAATACAGGTGTTTTGGCAGAGGTGGGGAACTGGTCAGAAATCCTGATGGTTCATGTGGTGGTGGGTGGTCCCCAAGGGAGGAGCATGGCTCAGATGTGAGCCTCCGTTTCTCATTTCCCTGTGGTTATGCTCAAGTCTAGCAGTGCCCTTGGCCCCATGACCTGGGTGAACTACTTTTCCAAGGGCTACTGCCATCACCCACAGGACCTGTGTGTTTGGCAGCCTTTTGAAGGCTGTTCTGTTAGACCTGGAAATTCTTATTACTAGGCACTGGGGCTCATTGTAGCATTCGTTCTGTAAACATGCTAGACTTAGACTGGTTTCAGTGTGCTGGTTCATGCCTGTAAAAGCACTTGGGAAGCCAAAGCAGGAGGATCACTTTGAGTTCTAGATTTGTGCTACAGGGCTGGAGAGATGGCTCAGTGGTTAAGAGCATTGCCTGCTCTTCCAAAGGTTCTGAGTTCAATTCCCGGCAACCACATGGTGGCTCACAACCATCTGTAATGAGGTCTGGTGCAGAGTATTGTATACATAATAAATAAATAAATATTTTTAAAAAAAAATAGATTTGTGCTACAGAGTGAGAAACTGTCTAAGCAACAAGTGTATTTTTCAAGCTGAGCACAGAATAGACTGTAGTTCCAGCTACTTAAGAGGCCAAGGCAGGAGGATCACCTGAGGCCAGGAGTTC
>NC_022011.1:5113971-5123968 GCF_000317375.1 Microtus ochrogaster
AAATAAATAAATATTTTTTATTATGTATACAATATTCTGTCTGTGTGTATGTCTGTGAGCCACCATGTGGTTGCTGGGAATTGAACTCAGAACCTTTGGAAGAGCAGGCAATGCTCTTAACCACTGAGCCATCTCTCCAGCCCTAAATAAATCTTTTAAAAAAAAAAAGGATACTGTGTTTTTTTTTTCAGGGCCAGTTTGACCTTTGAGATAAGGGATCTTATTGACAGCTCTAAAATTTGAGTTTGTTAGCAGAGATTCTTTGGTGTGCTCTGATGAGACTGGGGCCACATCAGCCTAGAGCAGAGTAGGGACCAGTTGCTGCTCCAACCCTTACAACTGGCACTCTGTATAGAGATCTGGATCAAAAGATAGTGGTGTCTGGGCCACCTTTGAGGAACTCACCTGCACCTCTTAGGGTTTGGGGGTGTGCACAAGGTCAGGCTTCACCCACCCATTAGCTTTCCCAGAGATTTGAAAGAAGCCCTTTGGGAAATGAGCAGAAGCCAGATTCAACCCTAGAGAGACATTAGTCCTGGGAGTTGAGCCCACACACCCCCATTGTACGGAACAGTGCCATCCCTTTTCTTTAACATGGTTCGGGGTCTGACAAACCCAGCTTTCCCTAGGGACTCTGGGTGTAGAAAAATAACTCACTCAGGTGAGACAGATGCCACCATTTAAGCCTAGAGCTAGCCAGACCCTCTTGGACATTTCTAGGTCTTTCCTGAATACCAGGATGATGACACAAACATGGGGTATTTTTTTTTTTGAGATATTTGTTTATATGTGTATGGGTTTTTTGCCTGCATGAATGAATGTCTGTGCACTGTGTGCATGCAGTGTCTGTGGAGGCCTGAAGAATGTATCAGAACTGTGTATCAGAATGTACAGATGGTTGTGAGCTGCCACGTGGGTGCTGGGAATTGAACTGGGTCCTCTGTAAGAGCAGCCAGTGCTCTTACCTGCTGAGCCATCTCTCCAGTCCTAAAAGCCCCCTTTTATGCAGATGCTGTCTGTATCTTCCCTTTCCTTCCCATGGCTTCAAATTTGACTCCCAGACCCTTTTCAGTGGAGGATCCAGGAGCTTGTGGGAAGACTTGCTTACCTTACCCAGGTCCGTTAGCTACTTGCAGAGATTTTGTTTTGTTTTGTGTTTCCTTTCCCCCTTTAACACGGTTTCCATGCAGGGCCACCATAAAGATTCTGCCCTTGGGTTACTGTTTCCTTTTCTGCCCGAAGCTGCCAGAGCCTTTAGAGTTCCATGGCCCAAGATTCCCAAAGCTCATATTAATGGCCACGGGGGTGGTGTGACTGCAGAATGCTGTCTGTGATGGACTTGTTCTGTTACCTCAGCATCTGCTGAATGGAAACAAGACTCTCCTGCTTTCCCATTAGCCATTTTCTATCTGTTGCACAGTGGTTCCGTTGAGGTTTTTAAGATAGTTGGGGGTATAGAGAAAGCGTGTCTGCCAGACTTCTGGATGGAATGTCTCAGCACTGCTGGCTACTCTTGTGGGACAGCCCAGCTACTGATGCTTGGCTGTCTTAGTAGCCTCAGGCTTGGGAAACCCCCTGGCCAGCCAGCCCAGTGCATTCCTTTCCACAACAGGTCCAAGAGTGCCATTTTGAGAGCCACTGGGCATGGCTCTTGAATGCTGCATGTTCTATAAGGGCCGTGAACAACGAAGAACAGAGTGGACCCGGGTCTTCTGCTAGTGGACCCTTCACAGGACAGAACTAGAAATGCAGAGCACCCAGGTGTGATTGCTAAGCTGATGTTCAAGATCGCGGTGAGAGGAAAGAACCTTACTAGAAATACTTCCTGTGACTTGTACCTCATGCTCAGTCCCACTGAATCATGCTATACCTGAAAGATATGCAGCGAGTGAACTCAGGAGCTGAGTGCAAGAGTTGAGATTCAGACTGAAATACTGAGTCAGTAAGATGTTTGGGTAACACAGTGAGACCCCAACTAAAATAAAATCAAGTCCTCTGACCCCAAACTCCACTGTTGAGTGGGATGTGGGAAAATAACTGGTTTGAAGACATAGGCTCAGGCTAGCTTTGGGGGTAAGCATTGGGCTGGGCCCTAGTGGGCAGCCCCAGCCTAGGCCACCTTCCAGAGTTTTATTTTTTTTATATATATTTATTTATTATACATATAATATTCTTTCTGCATGTATGCCTGCAGACCAGAAGAGGGCACCATTACCTCATTACAGATGGTTGTGAGTCACCATGTGGTTGCTGGGAATTGAACTCAGGACCTTTGGAAGAGCAGGCAATGCTCTTAACCACTGAGCCATCTCTCCAGCCCCCCCAGAGTTTTGACCTAATGTACTGATGATGTGGTTTGGCAGTAGTCTTCCCCTCCCTGATACTTTGAGACTGAAGCTCTTGATGTGTCCTGGTGGATGGGAGTGGCAGGGGTGGGCTCCCAGAACAGTCGTGCTGGAGCCCTGACACTCCCATGGAGAGTCACTCACCTCTGGGATGTCCCATGCATGGTGTCTGGGGATGCCAAAACAATGAACCACTTCCTCAGCCACCCTGTATTTATGTGTTAGGTCTTCCCAGTTTGATGATGAGTCAGGGGAAGTGGGTGGTACTGGGGTTCCTAAACTGTACACATGGAGCCTTCTGGACTGAATATAGCTTTCCCTCCCTTTGTGTTATTGGCTTCTGCTAAGTACCTGATGTGTGGCAGGGCACCCTGACATTGACTTTCCTGTTGGGGTGCCCGTGAAATCAGTTTCCTTGAGAGTAGCAATACCTGATTTCCTTGGAGAAGGAAGGATGGTGAGTTGGGAGGCATTCTGTTAGAGTGTTGTCTCCATTTACAGCCCGTCTTTCTGAATCCGAGCTAACTGGATGTGATTCCCTACAGAGCCTGAACTCTTATGATCTTTGTGTCCTGCTGTCCTTTGAAACAGCTGTCTTTAGTCCTTGTTTTGCATTGCTGAACATCAAACCCAGAAGAGTTTTAAGCATGCTAGGCAAGCAGTCTATCACTGACCTTCATGTCTGTGGTCTTATAGCGGGAATGGCAAATCTCATTACTAGACACATACCCAACTATATACCAGGCTCATCTAGAGAAGGACGAGTGTGCATGCTGTTGGCTTTAGGCACGAGTGGGAAAGAGTGTAGTAGTCTTCAGGAGTGGGCGCTGGGTAGGAGGGGGCTTACTTAGGCATGACTACTAGTCCCCTAAGTAGGTAGGGGACTTAGCACCATAGATGACTCTCAAGCTTCTAGGGATATTGCATCCTCTGCCTTGTTTCATAGATGAGGAATGGAGAGCCAGAGGAATGAAGCTGTTTGTTGGGGCAGAGTCATGTCTGCCGCCTGGCTGTAGGTCTCTTTCTAAAGTGAAAAAACCTTCACTGTTAGTCTTTATATGTGGCGCCTCACGTGTGCTAGACAGACTCTACCACTAAGCTCCTACATGAACCAGATGTTAGGTTCTATGGACAAAGGATGCTTAAATAGGGCTGCTGTTGTCAGAGAACTTAACTGCATTAAGGAAGAGAACCTATCTCTGACCAGCATGACCCACTGACCCCTGGCAAACAGGTGCCCAGTCTCGGGTACCCAGATGTTCCACGGGGCTCTTTGTGTCTTTTGTCTCTATTCCCTGCTTTAGGCTCCTAAACTGACTTTCTCATGAGGTTAGAACAGTGGCTGCAAGGGATTTTGAGAGCTGCTATCTTTCTAACTACCTGTGGAGATTTGTTTCGCTCAGATGAACTGATCATATTCCCTTCGCCCAGAATGTCTTTCCCTCTGGTCTTCTTGGCACGTAGAACTCTGCTCAATGTGTGTGAGTGTTTGCGGGAATATATGGTGTCTGTGCATGCAGTGCCAGGAGAAGGACTTTGGATCCCTGGAACTGGAGCTAGAGTTGGTTGTCAACTGCCATATGGGTGCTGGAATTGAACCCAGGTCCTCTGGAAAAGTAGCCAGTGCTCTTACATCACTGGGCCATCTCTCTAGTCTCTACCAGGTATTTCTTGTTTGTTTGTTTGTTTACTTACATGTTATCTGTCTTCTCTGCTCCTTCCATATTCCCTCGCCCTTTGCAAACTTCCAGGAGCGGCTTTTGTTAATTATTCAGTGGCGGAGGGGAGGAGGGGAAAGGTGCGTGCTGTCTCTGAACCACCCTGCCACCCTACCATTGTAGCTGCTGTTCCTGAGGAAATACATACCATTCTGGGGTTTAAAAATATCTTATTTATAGCCAGGTGCACACTTTTAATCCCAACATCCTGGGAGGCAGAAGCAGATAAATCTCTGTGAGTTCAAAGCCAGCCTGCTCTACAGAGTGAGTTCCAGGACAGCCAGAGATACACAGAAAACAAAAACCAAACAAAACTAAATTATTTTCAATTTTATACACCTGAGTGTTTTCCTATATGTGTATGTGTATCGTGTGTATACGGTACCAGAAGAGAGAATCAGATTCCTTGAACTGCTTTGTGGGTGCTGGGTCCTCTGCAAGAGCAGCAAGTTCTCTCAGCCACTGAGCCATCTCTCCAGCCACCCCCCCCCCATTTTTATTGTAATTTGAGACAGTGTTTCACTCTGTAGCCAGCCCTGGAACTCTTTTTTTTTTTAACTTAATTTATTATGCATACAGTGTGCTGCCTGCGTGTATGCCTGTATGCCAGAAGAGGGCACCAGATCTCATTACAGATGGTAGTGAGCCACTATGTGGTTGCTGGGAATTGAACTCAGGACCTTTGGAAGAGCAGCTTAAGATGTCTCTTAAGCTCTGAGACATCTCTCCAGTCCTTGGCCTACAGCTCTTTAGAATAGATAAGGCACAGACCCAGAATTCAGAGATCCACTTGCCTTTCTGCCTCTGAAGTACTGGGATTAAAGGCATGCACTATTACACTTGGCTACAGTCTTCTGTCTTGGTGGTAACACAATACATTTGTTAAAGATAATTTGAATTGTACTGCTAAAATGGAAGAGGAGCCAGTAGTATAGTCAGTATTATAGTATGCTTAGTACAACTGAGGAGCCAGTAGTATAGTCAGTATTATAGTATGCTTAGTATAGGTGAGGAGCCAGTAGTATAGTCAGTATTATAGTATGCTTAGCACAGGTGAGGCCAGCTTCGTCTCCAGTGAGTTCCAGAACAGCCAGAGATATACAGAGAAACCCTGTTTCGAAGAAACATAAACAAACATAAATAAAATGTAAATTAAACAGCACTCTGGATGCAGAGACAGGTGGATCTCTGTGATTTTGAAACCTACAGCCTGGGCTACACAAAGAAATTCTGTCACACACACACACACAAAAAGGCTAAATACATACATAAAAATAAAATGTAAAAAAAGAATTAGTAGAGCCAATTGTTGAAGTGCCTGCCTAGCATTCCCAAGATTCTTAGTTCAATCCCCAATCCCTAGTACCACCAAAAAGAAAAGATTAAATTACTCCCCAGTTAAAACACACATACTTTTTTGTTTGTTTGTTTTTTGTTTTTCAAGGCAGGGTTTCTCCAGTAGCTTTGGAACCTGTCCTGGGAACTCATTCTGTAGACCAGGCTGGCCTTGAACTCACAGAGATTTGCTTGTCTCTGCCTCCCAAATGCTGAGATTAAAGGTGTGTGCTACCACCGCTCCATCAAAACATGCATATATATTTTTAACAGCTGGGCATGCTGCTGCTCTCTGGAATCCTAGTACTTGGGACATGGAGGTAGAAGGATCAGAAGTTTAAGACTAGCTTCAGCTACATAGTGAATCTGAGACGATTGTGGACTTGATGAGATCCTGCCTGAAAAACAAAACAACCCACCAGTATAGACTTCCTAAATTCTAGCCTGCTCCTTCATGAGACTAAGACTTTCCCCACCCTTTGTTTTCTTTCTTTTCTTTTTTTTTTTTTGTTTTTGTTTTCGAGACAGGGTTTCTCTGTAGCTTTGGAGCCTGTCCTGGAACTAGCTCTTGTAGACTAGGCTGGCCTTGAACTCACACAGATCCGCCTACCTCTGCCTCCCAAGTTCTAGGATTAAAGGCATGTGCCACCACTGCTCCATGAGGCTTCTCGTTTTGCGTTTGTCTTCTGGTGAGTCCCTTTCAGCTCTTGCCTCAGCTCCTCAGAGGTAATGATCTGGTGGACTCTCAGAATATGTGTGCAGTTTAGCAAGACCATGTCCATAGGGAGCTCTGTGAAAGACCATACCCCTGAGTGCTGGCTAAGATGGGCAAGGGGCCTGGCAATATAATTGAGACCTTCAGAGCTTTCTATCAAGTACAGATTTTAAGCTATTGCTGCTCTCTTCCCCACAGGTTGGGACAAACATTCCTATGGTTACCATGGCGATGATGGACATTCCTTCTGCTCTTCGGGGACGGGCCAGCCCTATGGTCCCACATTCACCACAGGGGATGTGATCGGCTGTTGTGTCAACCTCATCAACGGCACCTGCTTCTACACCAAGAATGGCCACAGCCTTGGTAGGTGCATAGGAGACCTTGCAGGGTCTGGCCTGTGGAGCCACTTTGATTGATGAGAAGCTCAAAGGCAGGCCTTGAAGTCAAAGTAGTATCATGGAGCCTCTGCGCAGCTCTGGGGGACTGCAGTCACTTCCAGCCATTGGAGCCCTTTCAGGTGAATGGAAGGCAACAGGCATGCCCGTTGTTAACCTGTCCCTTCAGCAGCATTTACTGGATGAGCCCAGGATGGTTGCTGAGAGCAGCACATTGTAGTCATGATCCTGGCCTGTCTTGTTGGTTGTGCTTGATGGAGAAAAAGTTTGAGGACCCTAAGTGTAGTTATCAGTGGTTGTGGTTTTTGGATTAGGGTTTGCATGCCAGCTCTTCTGATAGTGGGTACTGAAAGTAACAGCGAGGGCTGTCAGACAGAAGGTAAATGGGAAGGAGTCAAATAGGGACAGAACTCTGGCAGTGTTGACAGAGTTACAAATAAAAATCCAGAGAGAAATGGAGGGATGGACTGGAAAAGGGGGCCAGGAGGAAAGGTAAGCACCTGGAGATTAATGCTAGAGATGGGATGGAGGTCCAGCAGGACATTGGGTGGTGGTGCACTTGGAGAAGAGAAAGGTGAGGAAGGAGCCAGACTAGTGGAATGTTAGGCAGGTGGAGTGAAGGAATTTAGTGGTGGGAAATTGCGGGTCTGATGGGTTCCTGGAAAGGAGCTGTTCTGTATATAGAAACTTCATGTTAGAACTTGAGCTGTTCATGGTGCTGAATGCCTGTAATTCCAGCACTAGAGGGAGGGAGGCTGGTCGAACAGAAGTTCAAGGCCATCCTCAGCTATATAAAGGGTTTGAGGCCAGTCTAGACTTAAGAGCACCATACAAACAAAATGGATTTGGGGGAGGAAAGAGAAAGAACATGCTAGATGTGGCATCCACCTAAAATCCCAGCACTCAGGAGCTGAGGCAAGATGGTTTCTATGAGTTAAAGGCCAGCCTGGATTATGTAACTACCCAAGGTTGACCTATGACTTCCATATATGTGCCGTAGCATATGTGTGCCCATATTCACATAAATATATACATAAACAAGAAAAAGTGAATTAATTAAAGTTTAAAATATGTGAAAAAATTCAGAGAAAGGGACTTGGACTATACTGACTAGTAAATGATCCCTAAAGGCCGGACTTGCCTGCCTTGCAAGGGTCTCTGCTCTGACCATACCCTGCTTCTCCCAAGAAGAGAACCAGCAGCACCTTACTAACCAGGCCACCAGGCTTTTTAGGATTGGAAACTGGGGTCCTGCTTTTGCTGACTTTTGGGGCAGTAAATATCTTGCTGTTGCTCCTAGAACCTGGATGTGTATGTGGGGTTTTCTTGTGCCAGCAGCTGCTCTCAAATAACCATTCAGAGTCCTAATTGTAAATGCTTGGCCAATAGCTTAGGCTTATTACTAAACTCTTACATTTAAAATTAACCCATATTTCTTATCTATGCTTTACCACGTGGCTTGGTACCTTTTCTCAGTATGGTATGCCCATCTTGCTTCTCTCTGTGTCTGCTCGTTACTTCTCTGACTCTGCC
Source organism: Microtus ochrogaster (assembly GCF_000317375.1). NCBI lineage: Eukaryota > Metazoa > Chordata > Mammalia > Rodentia > Cricetidae > Microtus > Microtus ochrogaster. Next base: position 5,122,016 of record NC_022011.1, read on the forward strand.
CTTCTTCTTCCCAGCATTCTCAGTTTGATTCTTGTACCTAACTTTGTCCTGTTCAGCTGTTGGCCAGTTGGCTTCTTTATTAAACCAATCATAGTGACATATATTTACAGTGTCAAGGAATATTCCACATGTATGGTTTTTCTAGGAGATAAGCCAGTCAGAATCAAGAGCCCTAAAGGAATTAGGTTTGCTATTGACTGGGGATGAGCAACTAAGAGCCAACATTCTTCAGCCATTCTTTGCACACCATAGCCTAGAGCACGCAGGAAAGGACAGGAAGATGGGTGATTGAGAACATGTCTCAGAGGTAGAGCTTCACCCGGTTCACATCTGGAGAAACTCTCCTGGAGAAACTCTCCTGAGACTGACCGTCACCTAGCTGCAGTCTGGTGTCCCACTGGCAAGATCTCGAGAAGGTTCTTTGCTCCTTACTCTGCTTTCTGACTCCAGCTATTTCGTCACTTTGGGTTCATCTGCAGCCAGAATCCCAAGGGCTCTTAGATGCCCTCATTGCATACCCTCTCACCTGCCTGTCTGCAGCCAGGCTCAGTCCTACCCCTTCAGGTATTGCCTTTCACATCTCTCTAGCTTGTCCACCTCTCTCTCTCTCTCTCTCTCTCTCTCTCTCTCTCTCTCTCTCTCTTTCTTTTTTCTTTAAGCATGGTGTCTCTTGAGGAAAATAAGATTTGGAGAATACAGTGCTGTACCTATAGTAACTGTATGTTTAGTGCCTCCTTTGGGCACTATAGATGTGTGTTAGGACTCTGCGAGCCAGGTCACCTTAGGCCATTGTTTATCTGTCTAGTGAATGCTTTTTATGGACCCTGTGCAAAGACCTATTTATTACACATGTTTAATTAAACTTGATATGGTAGTACATTGTCTTAATATTTTTTTTATCCTTTAAAAAAATCTCCTGTGCTCTTGTTTATTTCTTGATATTTGGTGTAATTTCAAACTTCTGTTAACCCAAAGTATGATAAATAAGTATCATTTAATAAAGATACTCATTAATATACTAGAAGAGGAAAAGGCCAAGATTTGAGTTCCTTTGTAGTTAAGCTTCCCACGTAGACAGCAATCATTAAAAACCAGTTGTTTGGTTTGGAGATCTAGGTCGGTGGTAGAGCACTTGCCTAGCTTCTTAAGATCTTAAGTTCAATCCTTAGTACCACAAAGTGAGGCAAAACAAATACAGAAAAGCCAAAGAATCAGTTAAGCTCTGTCTGGTGGCACAGGCTGTAATCCCAGCTTCTTGAGGCAGGGACACACAGGGCATCTTAACAGAATCTGTTTCAAAGTTAAAAAATGAAAAGAGAGCTGAAAATGAAAATTAGAGGTCTGTGGTAGAACACTTGCTTGGCCTAGTCAAGGCCCTGACTTCCGTCCCTAATACTGGGGGGGGGGGGGGAGGATGGGGATCAGGGATATTAGCTTGAAGCTCACATTTCACCATCTGGTCCATGAGTATATTTTGGGGACCTAATTGACAGTGAACTTTCATGAGGTTTGAGGGATAGATGCTTGGGGAATCTTCCCATGTCCTGTGCCGTCTTATTATTACTAACATGCTTCAGGCTCTACTCCCTCCACTTTAGGGTTAGAATTACATACCCTACCTCTGGCCTCCCTGCCTCTCCTCTTTGTCATAGCACTCAAGCCTCCTGTTCAGTGTCTCTGGGATTATTCATCAAACACCATCTTTCTTGCTGAATTCAGGGGCACTTTGAGGGCGAGCTGGCTTGCAGCTGTTTCTCCAGTCCTGTTACTGGGCCTGGCTCCTCAGCAGATAAATGGAGATGGAGGACTGATATCTGGTCCATAAGTGGTCTGTGTGCTTGTAGATTCTTCTTCATGTGGTTCTGTACTGTCTCACGTGGTCTTTTGTTCTCAGCTTCCGGGTCCTCAGAACCAAACCTGTTTACCCAGGGCTCTTCTTTTTTTTTTTTTTAA
>NC_022011.1:5124137-5129033 GCF_000317375.1 Microtus ochrogaster
AGTCTGGCTATCCTGTTTGCCCGACCTTTTTCTTTCTGTGGGTCTACAAATCTTACTATCACAGTAGCCTTAGTGAGGCTCATAGGGCCTCATCAGGGAGCAGTCTTGCCTTCCACAGTGTAGTACAGAGTAGTTTTTTCCTTGTTGTCCTGACAGCCTTCAAGGACTTGTCTTTCCTGGTGCCATTGTGAGGCAGAGTTGGGCAGGTCTGAGTGTGCTAGCCTCTGTCCAGACTGTGGCAGTTTTCTTACTGTGTAGCCAACTTGGACCTAGACCTCATGGTGAGTGAAGCAACTTTCATAGTCTGTCTCATTCCTCCCCCCCCCCCATTAAGGTAAAGGGTTAGTATTACCATTTCTTCAGATGGGCTAAGGTCACATGGCAGTAAAACTGATGAAGCTGGAGTCCCCTTCTTTGAAGGTCTTGTGAACATCTTCCCAAGCCTGGGAGTGAGTGGCATCTTGGATACTTCAAGATCAACAAAGGCACCTTAATGAGGGGCTTCTGGTGCTGTGACTCTGACCTCGTATGTGAGGCTCACACGTAACCTCAGGCCAGTGGAGCATAATAAGGATTTTGACTTTCACTCACGGAAGAGCAAAGTAGCCATGCAAAGAATTTGTAATGTGACATCTCTCTTTACCCTGTGTTTTAGTCTGTGTACTAGTATGAGAAATATTGCACACTTCCTGAGGCTGTTGTCAGACTTCACTGTGCTGTTTGCCAAGTTTCTGTTCCTTCTGGATGAGAGTTCAGAGAGTTCTTTGGGACCTTCAGGGAGTCAGTGACTTGAAAACCCTAATGCCAATAGCGGAGCAGTTCCCAGATGACAAAAGACTTTACCTAAGAGGTCTGTGAGGCCTTGGAAGAGGCTTGCTTGGCTCTTCACATTCTGACTCTGAGGATACTGCTCAGGTCTCCTCATGTGTTTGGGGTTGCATGACCTCCACTCTTACTGCAGCTCAAATCTGAAGTCTCTAGAGATGCATTTCCCACTCCTGACAGGAGGGTCCGGATGCACAGGCCATTGTTGGCCAGTGCTGGATAACAAGGAACTTCTGAGGACTTGGAACAAGTACGGTCTAAAGATGAGCAGCGCCACCCTCCCTGCCTGCACTTCTCTATCTCTTGGACTGTTAGATCCACCACTGCCAACACCTCGGTGGCTAAAGGCAACACCTCTAACCTCTGCCTCTGAGTCTGCTTTTCCTTGTCTGTAAATGGGAGAATGAGCAGAATGCCTGCTCCAAGGGATTGGCATGAGGAGTGGATCAGGTAGTAGACGATAATGGGTGGGAGCACACAGTAGGTTTCTGTGAGGGCATTTAGAGCAGGAGGCTTGAAAAGTCTTAGGTGATAGATCACTTGGGTTTAGTTTTTCTAGCAGACGTTCTTGCAAAAGTGGAAAAACTATAGACAATTAATTACCTGAGGTTCTGGTTTCCCTTCTGGTTAGATTATCCAGCAAGAGGAAGGCCCAGGCATAAAACTACCAGTTCCTAGTATATGCTTGGCCACCATCTGCACCTTGAGTTCACAGGGTGCAGACCAAGGGGCCATCCCTGTCTAATGACCTAATCACTGTCCTTTCCTCCCTGCAGGTATAGCCTTCACAGATCTCCCGGTAAGTACTGCTGATGGGTTTTCCTTCTGGACTCGAGGGCTGCCCGGAATGGGTGGGGATACCTGCAAGTGCAGGGTGTGGAGTCTGGCCCTTTCCTTAAGCAGGGATGTGTGATGTGCTGCCAGCTTGAGGGTGCCAGTGGGGGTTACCTTCTGGCTGTCCTCTCTCTTCAGCAAGGCCTGGTGTTCCTCCATGTCTCTTAGCAGGTGACAGAAATTTGTGGCATTCTCTAAGGCAGTTGTTGTGAGTGGGGGTAATGGAATGGTGGTGGAATCAGGGTAACTCCATGGCACAGGCTGGCCTGTGACTTCAGCCACAGAGCTGGGAGTGGCATATAGGGATTGCTCCTGAGCTTCTAGGAATCAGGTCCTTATCCAGGCCATCAGAGATCCCTGAGGAAAGTCAGCACCCCTGGAAACCTAGCATGCTACCATTCGGGGTTCCCCTAAGCCTGGATGAGTTGCATAGGTTTTTCTCTTAGAAAGAATGTTTTCTGTCAGCTGAGTTTGGTCCTTTCCCTCCTTCTCTACCCTATTATTTGACTGAGTTGTACGGGCACCGTCACATGCAACCTTTACCCTGAATGTTGGGAGCCTGCATGGGTCTCTGTGACTTTATTATCCTGGATGTCCTACTTTGCCCCAGGAAGTGCATTTGTAATATAAGGGACCTCGGAATCTTAACTGCAGTACCATAGTTATGTTTAACTTCCTGTTATGTATCAGAATCCTTCCTTCCTACCTGGAAGCCCCAGAAAGGGGCTGTTGTCCTAGGCAAGGGGGGCAGACTCAGAAGAATTCTGACTCTGACTGCTGAAGCTTCTAGGTGTGGAGACATGACATGAAATGAACAGCCGTGAGTGTGGACGGTGTGCTGCCACATGCTGGGAAGGCTGGGAAATGTCCCTGTGGGAGGAAAAGAAAGGAAGCAGAAAGTCTGTAGGTTTAGACCTCGTGGTGGGCTGAACCTCATGTGCCCAGAAAAAACATATGAGGTACTTGTGAAGGACCCATCACCTGAGCGCGGAAGGTGAAAAGGGCTCAGGGGAGCCGAAGGTGGTGGTGCACACCTGTAATCCTAGCATTTAGGAGGTGAAGGCAGCTGGGTCAGTCAAGGTCATCAACTGCATAGTGAGTTTGAGGCCAAATAGGCTGGATGAGACCCCATCTTTAAAAACAGAGTGGGTAGGGGTTCCTGGGAAAATGGTGTTTGGTGGCATGGGGAAGCGGGGGTAAAGCTTTGGACTTGGGCAGTAGGAGCCCAAGAGGCATTGAGTGAGGCTGTGACCTGACTACAGCTGGTCGTGGTAAGTGGGTAGTAAACACAGCGCTCCATATATCACTGACTAGAAGGCCTCTGCCAAGTAAGCCTCTGACCGGAAGAGGGGCAGCCTCTGTCTCCATTACCAGCTCTAGAAGCAACTCACCAAATCATTTGCCTGCTCTCATCTCTGCTCCTCGTTTCCTACGTCATCCCTCCCCTCATGTACCTCTTTTTGGTGTCCAGGGACATCCTTGACCCTGCCTCTCTTTCCAGGGAAGCCATAGGCCACCCCATGGCACATTTTTATTTGTATGTGTGTAGTGGTCTGCAGTCCTGTCTGATACTGTGTGTCTTGGCCAAAGGCCTGGGGGACATAGTGACCTTTGGTGCAAAAACAGGAAACTTTTCCTTATTGAACCTTGCTTGCTTTTCTTTTTCTTCTCCCTTCAAGCTTTTGGGGATAGCTTTTCTGCTAGGGAGGTAGGCAGAATGTGATTGATCCCTGCTGTCCTCAGGGGCCTGACTGACATCCATTCTCCTCCTCAGGCCAACCTCTACCCCACCGTAGGCCTGCAGACACCTGGGGAGATTGTGGATGCCAACTTTGGGCAGCAGCCATTCCTGTTCGACATTGAGGACTATATGCGGGAGTGGCGTGCCAAAGTCCAGGGCACTGTCCACGGCTTTCCCATCAGTGCCCGGCTTGGCGAGTGGCAGGCGGTGCTGCAGAAGTGAGTGCTATCCTCCCTCCCCTAGGCCTTATGGTCCTAGAGATCTATGCAGTATTATTGCAAATGCTGCTAACAGTTCCATCTGTAGGGCGTGTTTCTGGGGACACTGGCGGACGACTCAGCTGCTGCTGTTCCCCTCTCGTCAGTGGACCCCCTCTTTGTGCTGTGGAACTGCTCCTAGTTAACCCTTGCCTGGGCTGGAGAGTGGCTCAGTGGTTAGGAGCACACAGGACTCTTGTAGAAGACCTGAGTTCAGTTCCCAGCACGTGTCAGGTGGCTGACAGCCACTTGTAACTCCAGCTCTGGGGGATCTGACATCTTCAGCTTTTCTCAGTTTGCACAAACCCACATGTGTACTGCATTCAAATTATACATATAATAAAAATAATAACAATTCAAAAAAAAAGCCTTCCTCTCAGACAATTTACAAGGCTCCTATGTGTAAGATCACCAGCCCAATATAGGTATGTTGGCACATGCCTTTAGTCCCAACACTCGGGAGGCAGAGGCAGGCATATCTGTGAGTTTGAGGCTAGCCTGGTCTATAGAGCAAGTCCCAGCATAACCAGGATTACATAGAAACACCTTGTCTTGAAAAACCATTAAAAAAATTCATATTGGGGCTGGAGAGATGGCTCAGTGGTTAAGAGCATTGCCTGCTCTTCCAAAGGTCCTGAGTTCAATTCCCAGCAACCACATGGTGGCTCATAGCCATCTGGAATGAGGTCTGGTGCCCTCTTCTGGCCTGCAGACATACACACAGACAGAATATTGTATACATAATAAATAAATATTTTAAAAAATTCATATTGCCATACTTTGGTTGAGATGACTTCACAGGGTCAGTATCCACCTCAGTATTCCTGTGTCCATGGCAGAGTGGTATCAGGAAGTCTTCCTTAGGATCAGCCTAGCAGGCTCCTTGGCTAATTAGTGTCTAAATTGTCTTGGAGGCTAGTGTTGCTGAGATCCAAAAGGGGCCCCAGTCTGGGTCTTTATTTCACTAGCCAGCTGCATGCCTGGGAGAAGCAATGGCCTTTAATCATCCACCTGTTAGGAGGTGGATGTGAGCTCGGTTCTCAAGAGTGGGCAAGGACTTGGCTTCTGCTAACCCTGATTATTGTTCTGCAAAGGCACCAGGGGACCAGGGGTAGGATTTCTCATGCAGTCTCAAGTGGTCCCCAGCACCACCCTGCCCCACCCTGTCTCCTTGGTTCACTTTCTCTCGTGGTCCAGAGCTTTCTATATGCTAGGAAAGCACTGTCACTGAGCCATATC
>NC_022011.1:5129164-5136567 GCF_000317375.1 Microtus ochrogaster
TTGTGAGCCACCATGTGGTTGCTGGGAATTGAACTCAGGACCTTTGGAAGAGCAGGCAATGCTCTTAACCACTGAGCCATCTCTCCAGCCCTCAGCTTTCTTTTCTTGAGGGATTGATGCTAAGGTAGCCTTAAGGAAGGGCTGAGGTACAGGCAGCCAGACCTGGAAGGAATATCATTAACCACCTCTGGTTCCCAGCCCAGCAGGTGAGAAGTGCTTCCTTGCAGGCCAGAGCAACGCCATCCCCCACAATATACTTGCTGGTTGGGCAGGAGAAGAAATGGAGTTACTTTCAGGGTTGGGCTCAGCACATGGATTTTTATATGTATGTATCCATGGTGCCAGTATATGTCCTATGCAGCATTTGCCAAGACCTGGATATAATTTGTGTTCTGTTATTCTTTATTCTGTTAAAACTTTATTTTATAAATATTGGAAGTGACTAGGTTATCTTGGAGATAGATTTGTCACAGCTTCATGTCTGACTGGCTTCCCCTGGTGAGACTCAAGTATTACCATCCTCCCATCCTCTCCCCTCCCCGCCTTTGCGTCCCTTCTCTCTCTTGACAGCAGTAGAACCCAGGTCCTCATACATGCTAGGCCACAGTACTGCCGACCAGAATCCCCAGCCCGTTTCTTTTGCTGGTATAGGTAACCCTTTCATAATAAAGAAATTCACATTATATAAAGTTTCTTTCTGGGGCTCAGAGCACTTGCCGCTCTTGTAGAGGACCGTGTTTGCTTCCCAGAATCCACATGACAGCTTACAATCATTTGTAACCCCAGTTCCACAGGACTTGATGCTCTTTTGTATTGTGCAGGCACCAGGCATACGCATAGTACATATGCATACATGAAGGGAAACACTCAAATACATAAAATAATAAATAAACAAATGCTTAAAATTGTGTTTGCATTGTCCTCTAAAGCAGTATTCTTTTGTTTGCCAAGACAGGGTTTCTCTGTGTAGCCCTGGCTGTCCTGGAACTCACTCTGTAGACCAGGCTGGCCTCAAACTCAAGAGATCCACCTGGCTCTGCCTTCCAAATCCTGGGATTAAAGCATATGCCACCACTGACCGGCTAAGCAGTATTCTTTTTTTTTTTTAAATTTATTACATTTGGTTTTGTGAGGCAGGGTTTCTCTTTGTAACAGCCCTGGCTGTCTTGGAACTCTCGTAGACCAGGCTGGCCTTGAACTCAAGAGATCTGCCTGTCTCTGCCTCCCCAGTGCTGGGATTAAAGGTGTATACCACCACCACCTGACTTAAGCAGTATTCTTAAGTCAAGCTATATTTTATTTTTATTTTCTATGAATTAGTGCTTTGCCTGCAGGTATATTATGTGCACTGGGTGTGTGCCTGGTACTTGTGGAGAGCAGAAGAGCACATCAGATCCTCGACCTGGAGTCACTGTGAGTGTAAGAGCAGCAGGCATTCTTAAACTACTGAGGCATCTCTCTGGCCCCAAGGATATACATTTTAGAGGCATCTGATGTTCATAGAGATAATCTGAACCATGTTTTTTTGTTTTTTGGGGTTTTTTTCAAAATACATTGCTCTTCTGTTTATGTTAAAATGCCAAGCATTTTGATTGTTTATTTCATTTACCCCTTAAAACATAAGACAAACAGCTAAAGTTGCACAGACTTAAAGCATTTCCCATACATCTCCTATCCACACAGGTCATGAGAGCTCATCTTTGTACACATGCATGTACATGTACACATATGTGTACATCAGGCACTGCTCAGCCAGCTTGAGATGGGGTTGACTTTTTGTACATTATGCTCTTCCACAAAGATTGTGCTCCTGCTGCCGTGCTGTGCCTGTCTCTTCCCAGCAAAATCAGCCTGTTACTGAGTTCTTGGGCCCTGATCCATGGTATATCATGGAATTAATTTGACCTATAGATTAAGCTCCCATTTCTTTAGAGCAGAGGCTCTCAACCTACCTAATACTGTGACCTTTTAAACAGTTTCTCATGTCTTAATGACCCCCCAATCATAAAATTATTTTGTTGCTACTTCATAACTTTAAATCTGCTACAGTTATGAATTATAATGAAAATATCTGCTATGCAGGGTAAATGATAAGTGCCCCCATGCGGTCCTGACACTGCTCTAGAGCCAGTGCTCCCACATGGCAGGCTCCCCGGGGACAAAGGTGCTTCCTCCAGTGCAGGCAACCCCAGGGTTCCCCTGCGTTCCTCACCATTTGCTAAAGTTTGGTAGTTAGTTTTGTCAAATATGGTATGCAGGCCTCCTCTGTGTCCTGGCCACTGCCACACTGCCTGTCTAGTTGCCATTTTAGGCAGCCCTGGGGTAAACTTACCAGATCTGGACTTGCTGCAGTCTCAGAAGCCAGCCGTTTCTGTGAGGCGGAGGGCAGCATGTCTCAGAGAACTGAAGCCACTCCTCTGACCTCTAGGCACAGATGTGACTGGTCCCTCTCCTGTCGACAGTGTGAGCACTTGAGGGCAGGTTTCATTTTCTTTTTTCTTTTTTTTTTTTTTTAATATTTATTTATTTATTATGTATACAATATCTGTCTGTGTGTATGCCTGCAGGCCAGAAGAGGGCACCAGATCTCATTACAGATGGTTGTGAGCCACCATGTGGTTGCTGGGAATTGAACTCAGGACCTTTGGAAGGGCAGGCAGTGCTCTTAACCTCTGAGCCATCTCTCCAGCCCCCCCCTTTTTTTTTTAATATTTATTTATTTATTATGTAAGGTTTCATTTTCTTTACCCACTCTGGGTCATACCTCCAAGATCTATTTAGGGGAGACCATAAGGATGCATGTGGCCTGTCCCCCTTCAGTGGTCTATGAGAAATGTGGTTCTTGGGTGTTACCTTAAGCTCTTTTTATTTTTATTTTTTTAGCATAGTCTCATCTTATCTGGTGCATCATGGGTATTGTGCCACAGCCACAGCTTTTGCCCGAATGACTGAAACCACAATTCAGGAAGAACAGGCATCCATAAAGAACAGACAAAGTAAGATTAATTTTTTTTTCTCCCCTTGCCTCCTTACCTGCCCCTGAATCTGTAGCTCATTCTTTCTCAGGCTGTCAAGAGTCTAGTCTAACCTTGTCCTTGCTGTCCTGGAGACCAGCTTGCTGGCTCCAGTCCCTGCTCCCATCCTTCATTCGCTGCTCCACAGGTAGCCAGCGGCCCCAGCCGTCTCAGAGCAGCCTCCCTAACATAACACATTATGAAAGTCAGGTGTAGACCCGATCCTGGCATGGCAGAACCCTGTTCCTCCATGCTTGTTTCCCCTCCCTGCCTCTCTGAGCACATCATTTCTGTGTCTGGGTCGGGGTCTCTCGAGAAGCTGCGCTCAACCAGGTGGATGGACAGGTATCCTATCCTAGACTTGGAGTCAACAAATGAGAGCGCTTCAGACCCAGATTCACAGCAAGCTGCTCAGGTCCTAGGGCAAGAGTGAGAAGAGAGTAGCAGGACGCTGATGGCCAGAGAAGTACCATCCTCAGAGAGGCCAGTGTGAAGTAGACTACCTCTTCTCCCAGTATGGGGCATGCTGCAGCATCTGCACATTGTCAGGAAGTGGACCTTAGCTCAAGCCAGCGCATACCCCTGAAGAGAGCGCAGTCTATCTAAAGAGGCGTCCTCAGGCCAACCCAAGATCATGGTCTCATAGCCAGGGCTCCCCTCACTAGCTACCTCCCTGGCTTCCTGAGCCCTGCAGGAGTGGACCTCCAGACTCGCCTCCTACCTCTGTGAGTTCTCCTTGTTCTCATATTCTTGAGAACTCCATGACAGCTGTCCAAAACCAGTCTCTGCTGTCATCCCTGGCAGCCAGGTTCTCTCAGCCTTTTCTGTGAGCTTCTCCAGCTATCAGTGTGCCAGGAGCCAGTCCACCTGACTTCTGGCCGGGGGATGCAGGGGTCCAGCCCTTACTCACAACCATGTTCTTCTCTACAGAAATCCAGAAGCTGGTGCTGGAAGGCCGGGTGGGCGAAGCCATTGAAACAACCCAGCGCTTCTACCCTGGGCTACTGGAGCACAACCCCAACCTGCTCTTCATGCTCAAGTAAGTCAGGTTTACAGTTCCAGAGCCTGGCCCTCCGTAGGCAGCAGGAACCCCCGCCTGCGCCAGCCCAGAATGCAACGCTGCGCTCCCTTCGCAGGTGTCGACAGTTCGTGGAGATGGTGAATGGCACCGACAGTGAGGTCCGCAGCCTGAGCTCACGGAGCCCCAAGTCCCAGGACAGCTACCCTGGCTCCCCCAGCCTCAGCCCCCGACACGGCCCTAGTAGTTCCCATATGCACAGCACAGGTCAGCATCCTCCAGCATCTGGGAAGAGCTGGTGTGGGGAAGAATGGCCACCCCCACCTTTCCTGTGTGGACTGAGGACTGGCTTCTGGATTGGGTGGAAGGGAAAGGACCACTGTGGCGATCCCTGGGGCCCCACTTCTTACCCCTTCTCTGACCCTGGCTTCTAGGAGCAGACAGTCCCAGCTGCAGCAATGGCGTTGCATCCACCAAGAACAAACAGAACCACAGTAAATACCCCGCACCCAGCTCCTCTTCCTCATCCTCGTCCTCCTCGTCCTCCTCTTCCCCGTCCTCCATCAATTACTCCGAGTCCAACTCAACAGACTCCACCAAGTCCCAGCCCCACAGCAGTACCAGTAACCAGGAGACCAGGTGCCTGTCTTGCTCCTCTCTCTCCACTCTGCTTCCGTTCTGTGCCCACTGAGCCTATCACTGGGTAGTCTCTCCTTTGAAATGCTGCCTTCTGCCCTTACCCTCACCTCTGTTGTAGGTCTTGCCTGGATTGCAACCTGTTGACCGATCAGGCCAAACACTGGTTCTAGCTTTTGTCCCTATTCAAGATATAACTGTCAATTTCCTTGGCTCTGGTTTTCTCTGTAGGTGCTGACCCTGCCAGACTTGATAACATGGTAGCCTACACAGGGATCCCTTTTCCAAGGAATGGGCCTATTGGAACCTGTAGGGTCAGCTGGGCGGAGGTGGCGCATGCCTTTAATCCCAGCACTTGGGAGGCAGAAACAGGTAGATCTCTGTGAGTTTGAGGCCAGCCTTGTCTACAGAGTGACTTCTAGGACAGGCTCCAAAGCTACAGAGAAACCTTGTCTCAAAAAACCAAAAAAGAAAAAAAGAAAAAAAGAAAAAAAAGAAAAAGAAAGAAGAAAAAAAAAGGAAGCTCTAGTATTTACAGTTGAGCAGTTTTTATGAAATTAGGCTCATGGACAGCCAGGTGACCTGGGCTTTAGGCTGCAGCTCCGATGGCTTTCAATAGGTCCTAGGCGTACCTAAAAGCCAACCTTGCTTTGGGTTCCTGCCAAGGCCACAGAGATGCCCAATCAGTCAGTTGCTCAGTTGGTAAGGAAGAGAAGGATATATTGAAGAGGTGTGTCAACTGAGAAGAGTCACAAGAATAGGAATCATGTAACAGGCACCTGGAGATAACTGTAGTGGGGGCAAAGCTTTGGAGCCTAGAAAGCTTGGGCTGTCCTTCCATGTCCTGGCAGTCCTTCAGTTTGATGCCATGACAGGGCCCGTTTTGGTCTATCGGGTAAACTCTTGGGTTTACCTGAAGCGATGGTAAACAAAGCCCGAGTAGAGACCCAATTCCTCTGTCCTCTGTCTCCAGTGACAGCGAGATGGAGATGGAGGCAGAACATTACCCCAATGGCGTGTTGGAAAGCATATCCACGCGCATCGTCAATGGCGCCTACAAGCACGAAGACCTGCAGACAGATGAGTCCAGCATGGGTCAGTGCTGTTCCTTCGTGTGGCCCAGCCCCTGTGCTCCTTGTAATACCCACTTCCTCCTGAGAGGGGCTATGATGGCAGGCTCTGGCAGCTTGAGAAACTGAAGCTGGACCCAGCCACCATTTTCTTAGTCATTCCTGAATGCATCCTTGAGGTGGCTTCCAGTGTGTAAAAAGGTCCATGCCTGCCACCAAGACCCCTTCAAGGCCAAAGGGAGTTTGAGAATGTGGGCCTCACTAGCACCACACAGTTGTGCAGGGCGGGAAGGGGAAAGTTTCCAAGTCATGCCCCCTCTGGTCCGTATGCCAGCTGAACTTAGCTGCTCCACCTGCATGCTCCCTAGCCCTTGGCTGCCTTTGGCAGATGCTGTAGCTCCATGGTGTCCATTTGTTCCTCCCCCTTTCCCTCTAATGTGTTTTCTGCTGGCCTCTGGGTGCAGACGATGGGCATCCGCGGCGGCAGCTCTGCGGGGGCAACCAGGCTGCCACAGAAAGGATCATCCTGTTTGGCCGAGAGTTGCAGGCATTGAGCGAGCAGCTGGGCCGAGAGTACGGCAAGAATTTGACCCACACGGAGATGCTACAGGTATAGGAGAAGCCAGGTCCTCACACAGAGCAGGTCCCCATTTGATGCCGGGGCTCTGGGAAGCAGTACTAGGCCAGAATGGGCTCTAGTCATGTCTGCAGTGGAATGTGGGGTGTTCAGGGTGTTCCCCACCCTAAGATCTAAAGAGGGTTTAGCTTTGCCTGACTCTGTAGTTCAGGGACTGTGAGTTCTCTCTGGGCCCCATGCAGTATTCTGTCCTCAGGAGCTAGGGACTATGTGTGGTGCACTACATCCCTCTCACGAGTGCTCTGTCCCTTAGGATGCCTTTAGCCTACTAGCGTACTCAGACCCCTGGAACTGCCCCGTTGGCCATCAGCTTGACCCCATCCAGAGGGAGCCTGTGTGTGCTGCTCTCAACAGCGCCATTTTAGGTGAGTGCAGCTGCTGAAAGCACAAGTCCCCCTCTGAGTGTACGGTGGCCACCTTCCCTCTGCTGGACACACCAGGGTTGGCCTAGGCCTTCACGGGGAACCTGACCCTAACTCCCTATGCCCAGCTGAGTTGGCCGCTAGTTCATGACCATGGGCCAGGCCGGCTTTCTTGCTCTAGAGAAGGCCAAGGTCCTTGGGTTCCTGTCATGAATGCAGGGCTATGGCCTGGTGGTTAGGGCACTCAGACAATGAACTCTATTCCAAGAGTCTGTCCATACCCCGACCTCTAGGGAACTTTGACCTGTGCCCAAGTCCTTGGCTAAGCATTGATCATCCCTTGTAATCTCTTCACAGAGTCCCAGAACCTGCCAAAGCAGCCTCCTCTGATGCTCGCCCTGGGCCAGGCATCTGAATGTCTACGGCTCATGGCCCGAGCAGGCCTGGGGTCTTGTTCTTTTGCCAGAGTTGATGACTACTTGCACTAGCTGACCTTCCTGGCTGGCTCCGGCTGGCCATACTTCAGCCCTAGGCTGGAGCAACCCTGCCCTCCATAGGCACCTGGTACAGAGACCTGGAAGCCGTGGGCAGAGTCCCACTCCTCCTACCTGGCCGGTCTTTCCCTCCCTCCCTCCCTCCCTCCCTCCTTTCCTTCCCTCCCTCCCT
>NC_022011.1:5136667-5144174 GCF_000317375.1 Microtus ochrogaster
CCCTCCCTCCCTCCTTTCCTCCCTCCCTCCCTTATCCTTTTTTTCCTTCCATCCTTCCATGTGCAGCGGCCTGTGACACAGTATTGGCTGGTTACTCATGTAGCGGCTTCTCCTTTAAAGGAGATTTTGTTTTGAGGAGAGGTTGGGTTTTTTTGTTGTTGTTTTTTTTTTAATCTTTTTTTTCCTCCTGACTGAGCCACCAGTGTTTATCTCGGGAGAGTTTGTGCTGAGCTGGTTTCTGCTAATTTAGTAATGAAGCCTATCCAGGTTGATGATAGCTTATTATTTTCATAAGTAAAAACAAACAAACAAACAAATGAGATTATATATATATATAAATATATATATATTAAAAAAAGACACAGTATTTATCGTAGCACTAGTGGTCCAGCACCTCTTGGGTGAGGCTGTCCAGACACCATGTGTTTTTATTTGAGTCCAACTCATTAAAAAAGAATCATCTCTTGTCACTTCAATCAAGTGATTTGTTTATTTTAGGCTCCCCTTTTGTTGAGCCACAGGTCCAGCTGAGGCTGCTTGGTGGGCAAGGTCGGGCTAAACTGCTTTGCAGCATCCCAAGAGGTGTGGGTCTCTAGACCCCTTCTAGGTAGACAAAACACAGAACTGCAGGTTCGGGGATTCAGGGATGTGAGGTGGCACAGGGGCACACAGCAAAGCAAGGGAACACAGGGTCTGTAGCCAGCACGCTGTCTACCACTCCACCCTGCCTCACTGCCTGCCTTGCCCCTCTCTCCCATCTCAGTGCCCTGCCTTCCCTTGTTGTTAATATGGCCAAATAATTCATTACTCTCAGTTGAATGCCTGGAAACTACCTGCCTTCAACCCAAGAGCTGCTGTATGCCAAGAGGAAGACTCTGTTCCCAGGACAGAGGCCCTTAACTACAGGCTGGCTGCTTTCTTCCTACCTGGGTCTGCATCACTGCCCAGCTCTGATGGGATTGATGTTTCCTGTGGAGAAGTTGGTACCTCGTGGAGGCTGGTTCTCAGACCACTGGTCCAGAGTGGATGGAACCTTTGGCTTCCTGGTCCAGATTTCCCTACAGCTATGGGAGGCTGCTCCCTCCAGCTTGGCCCCAGCAACTCTTAGGAAGAGGAGACTTCATGGGCCTTACAATGTCCCACCAGCTGTTTCACATGGATCCTCACAGCTGGTGGAGCAACAACAAAAAACTCCACCACCACAGGGCTGAGATGCTGCCAGGATGTGGGTGGGCCATCCGTGGAGGGGACTGTTTGCCAAGGAAGAGGAGGGTCTATGGAGAGGAGACCTGGAGGGGCCAGATCTCCTTACCTGCTTCACAGGGTGAGTGAAAAGCCCAGCAGCCTCTGCACAGAGAAGGCAGGGCCGCAAGTGGGCTTCCAGTCCCCATCTGCATCTGCATCTGGGCTGGGTGAGCTCATGTTCTGCTGTGGACACAGATCAGTGGGAGAGCTGGAGATGCTCTGTGTCTGCCAGGCTTCACCAGGCCCACAGCTGGGCAAAATGAATTAAGCCAGCTGTCACGAGCCAGGGCCCTGACTGAAATCTTGCAGAAATTTGGTTTGAGGGCTACTACATTTTCTTGGTTCCTGACAGAGCTTAGTTAGCAGCTTGTTAGGAGGTCTTGTTCTGTGTAAAGGAAATTTCATCCTGTCGAAGGCTGGAAATATCAGGCTGTTACAGTGCTCATCTTCACATTTGGAAATGAGATCCAGTGGCGTTCGCAGAGCAGTGGAGTTCAGAAAACATCCCCACCCGTCCTTTCCTTTGCCCGTTAAAGAAACAGGCACAGGAGATGAAGTGACTTAATCAAAGCCACACAGCAAATAGTGGCACAGTCAGGACTAATTATTCATATGGGTTCGACAGTCTTGGCAGATGAGCTTTGTGAGGGGTTAGGTTGGTATGACTTGAGCAGTGCCTGAGCAGCAGGGACCTTTAGAAGTGTGACAAGGGTGGGGATGGGTGCTTAGACTTGGGCTGTGGAGTGGCTGAGAGGGCCTTGGAGGGCTCGGGACTGCTGTGTGTTGTATGGGGTTGTGTGTCTATCTGGCTCGCACTCAGTACCCATGGCCATCTCCCCATTTTCTGTGCCTTATCTCACTGTTTCAGCTGAGTCCAAGTTGTTTACTCGGTTCCTCTCCAGAGGGGCTCCCTGTCCTAGTTGGACAGCTCACTTTGGGGACATAAGCCTTTGCCCCACAAGCTGTGGGGAGGGCCAAAATCAAGCTGCTGGAGCCAGTTGTTAGTCCAGTGCTGCTGCCAGAGGAGCCCCTTATGTACCTCCAATCCTCCTAGCCTGTTTCCAGGAGCCTGGATGGGGAATGGTTTCTTGGCTACAGCTTAGTAAGGGGCTGGACCTGACCCTTGTAGGCAGGAGGAGGACCTGGTTGTGTTGGGTTCTCCAGCCCTTGGGGAGCAGCATTCCTTACTCACCTCCCCTTTGTGGCAAAAGGTGGTAGCTCCTTGCAGAGCAAGGACCAAGTTGACAGATCCCCACCCCTTCCTATGTGGGTCTGTGGCTGGGTCTAGGCGGCAGAACAAGAATATCACAAGCTAGGGAAGTGAGGACTGCCTGGCTACCCAGCCTCTTAAGCACAAAAAAGAGATGAGGCAGAGGACTGTTGGGGCTGAACGTTCCTTTGGTCGCTCACAACTCAGGTATGCATGTCATTTGGCAGCTGGACTTCAGAGCCCTACTTTACCACCAATCCCAGGCGTTTGGATCTGTGGCCAGATGGTGACTTCTGGCTGTCCCCAGTGCCCACCTCTTCACATAGGTCCCCTCCATTCTCAACTCCAGCTGAGACAGGCATCCTCCACATTGTGCACACTGGTTCTGCCTTTGTCCTTGCAAGTTGATACTCAGCATTAGCATGAAATTTGTGGTGGGAGAGGGTTGACAGAATTCTAACACAAACATCCTATTAAATTGTACTTGAGATGAAAAAATTCCTGTTGTATTTTGACAGAATTATTTTTATTAAAATACACATCCATGAGCAATTGTGTCTCTCCTTTTTTTTTTTTTTGGTCTTCTCTTAAATAGCTAGTTCTCTCTTAAATAGCTTTCATCTTAGACTAGAGAAACGACAAATTTAACTTCAGAAGGGTGGACTGCAGTGTTGTTTTTCCTCCACAAAAATATGCTTCCACAACAAATCCTTTACCCTAGGCTCAAGGATCTCAGCGGAAGAGGGGCAGGAAGACTGTAAGAGCCAGGGGGACAGGTTTGCTGTGAGATTTCATCTAGAAATGTCAGAGAAGCCGGGCGGTGGTGGCGCATGCCTTTAATCCCAGCACTTGGGAGGCAGAGGCAGGTGGATCTTTGTGAGTTCAAGGCCAGCCTGGTCTACAAAGGGAGTTCCAGGACAGGATCCAAAGCTACAGAGAAACCCTGTCTCGAAAAACCAAAAAAAAAAAAAAAAAAAATGAAATGTCAAAGAAGCTATACCTATGAAGTCTTATCAACATGGCTGTAGAAGTCTCATTCATGACCTGAATGAGCATAGCACCAGTAGAAGGGGGAGCTCTGATGGGGCCTCAGCCTTTGACAAAAGAACTACAGGCAACCAAGACATGCTGAGAGCAGGGCAAATAGTCTTCCTCAGGGAAGACCCCCACATTGGTTATCCAATACCAAGTGGTCAAACCTGAAATCATACACACAGAAGTAACACGGACTGAGCAGATTGTATTTACACATATGTGTATATATGTAACAATAATAAAGAAGGCGTGAAATCAAGAGAGCAAGGTGGGTACATGGGAAGGATAGAGGGGAAAAAGGAAAGGCACAATTATGTAATTAAATGCAAAGCTGGGCATGGTAGCACACGCTTTTAATCCCAGCACTTAGGAGGCAGGGGGATCTGAGTTCGAGGCCAGCCTGATCCTAAAGTGAATTGTAGGACAGCCAGGGCTGTTAGCACAGAGAAACCCTGTCTCCAAAAACCCCCTCAATTTTTTTTTTAATGTAGTATGGGGGTTGGGTGTGATAGTGTACATCTTTAGTCTGAGCACCAAGAGGCAGGGGCAAGCAAATCTCTGAGTTCAAGGTCAGGCACGCCAGGACTACACAGATCCTGTGTCAAAAAAAAAGTGTGGTGCTGTAAAGATGGCTCAGTGGCTGGGAGAGCACTTGTTTGTTGCATGATTAATAACACCCAGAGACAGATACTGGGGTTCAATCTGAAGATCAGAAAAGAGTGGCTCTTAACTCTCAGACTAAAAACGGATGAGATCCTGTCTCCATGAATCCTAAAGACTCCACACCCCACTGAGTTCCTGTCTCTCTACCCAGCTATATTGCTTCTGTCTCCACCTCTCTAGTGCTGGGATTAAAGGTGTATGATCCCAACCTCTGGGATCACCTTTGTGTGAGCTCTGTTTCTCTTTTAGACAAAGTCAATCTTGTGTAGCCCAAGGTGGCCTAACAGAGATCTGTCTGCCTCTGTCTCCAGAGTCCTGGGATTAAAGATGTGTGCCACCATTCCCTGGCCTGTATGGCTGACTAGCAGGACTGCTTTGCCCTCTGATCTTCAGGCAAGTTTATCAAAACACAAATAATATACCGCTATACTTTAGAGAACCTGAGTTTAGTTTCCGTCACCCACATCAAGTGGCTAACTGTAACTCCAGCTCTGGAGGATCTGAATCCTCCGGCCTCAGGGTACCTGCACTCAGGCACATACCCACACTCGGACACACAAACCTACACATCATCTTAAATAATAAAAACAGATCTTTAAAAGAAAAAAGGTGTAGTATATATTCAGTATCAACAAAGACTGCTTTCTCTTCCACATGCCAAATTCCTCTGGTGTTCAAATTCCCCATATAAAATGGTATATAATATGACCTACATCCTTTTTATGCTTAGATGTACTTTTTTTCTTTCTCTGTGTAACAGCGTTGACTGTCCTGGAACTCATTCTGTGTAGACCAGGCTGGCCTTGAACTCAAGCCTGCTTCTGCCTCCTGAGTGCTAGGATTAAAGGTATGCACCACTATGCCTGGCTTACATACACTTTTTTTTTTTTTTGAGACAGGGTTTCTCTGTTGGACAGTCCTGACTGTCCTGGAACTCACCCTGTAGACCAGGCTGGCCTCAAACTCACAGGTGGATACTTGCCTTTGCCTTCCGAGTGCTGGGATTGAAGGTGTGTGCCACCACCACCCAACTCAGATACACTTTAAAAAACTCTGTACAGGGGCTGGAGAGATGGCTCAGTGGTTAAGAGCATTGCCTGCTCTTCCAAAGGTCCTGAGTTCAATTCCCGGCAACCACATGGTGGCTCACAACCATCTGTAATGGGGTCTGGTGCCCTCTTCTGGCTTGCAGACATACACACAGACAGAATATTGTTACATAATAAATAAATAAGTATTTAAAAAAAAACAACTCTGTACAAGGTGTGTATGTGTGTACTTACACTTCCCCTTCTATGCCTGTGGAGGCCAGAGACTGTTAGGGGCAGTAACCTCGGGCTGGGTTCCGCTGCAGTTGGCACTTCAGTCCTAATTGTGGGAGGAAGTGTGTCACTGGGGGTGGGTTTGGGGGTTTCAAATACTCCCGCCAGGCCCAGTGTCCTCCGCTTGTCTACGTCTGCCTGTGGATCCAGACAGAATTCTCACTCTCCAGTACCAGCACCTGTGTGCCACCATGTTCCCTGCCGTGAGAATGGACTAGCCCTCTGAAAGTGCAAGCAAGACCCAACTAAATGTTTTCTTCTATGAGTTGCCATGGTCATGGTGTCTCTTCACAGCAACAGAACGTTGACTAAGACCTCTATGTTCAGCTAAGAATGGCTTAGGATCTGATAAACTCCTTTTAGCCCCCCAAATACCGAGGGGCTGGCTTTTGTTGTCTCCTTGACTTCTAGCTCCTCTCGGGAAATTGGAATTTTGGAGCTTGCAGCCTTAGAAGGCTGTATTCCAGAGGTATCAAGATGGGCCATTTTGGGCCAGATAACTCTAGTGAAGGTTTTCTTGGCTAGTCAATAAGTTGCTTGGGTCCTGACTCCACAGGTTTTGGTTTTTTAATCATGACCTTTAGTTTCCTGCCAAGATCAAAGCTTTATAGATATGAGATTGCCTTGCCCAAAACTGGTAAATGTATAGGTAGATTGTGATGGTCTCTCTGGGCCTATGAAGGGGTCAGTTGTGCCTCCAGAAGGAACTGGTTTTGCAACCCCACTGAGCACACTGATATTCGCCCAGCTCTTGGCAGTTCTGGAGGCCTTCAGCATGGCAGGTATAGTTTTCGGTCAATTGGAGCCCAACCTTTTCTTTTTTAAAGATTTATTTATTTATTTCGCATACAGTGTTCTGCCTATGTATATGTCTGCAGGCCAGAGAAGGCACCAGATCTCACAAAGGATGGTTGTGAGTCGCCATGTGGTTGCTGGAAATTGAATTCAGAACCTTTCTCTGGAAGAGCAGACAGTGCTCCTAACTGCTAAGCCATCGTTCCAGCCCAGAGCCCAACTTTTTCAATAGTGGACTCACAACTCCAAAGCGTGCTCTTTTGAGGCCTTTTTCCAGTAGCCTCTGGGTTTGTAGTTGTTTATGGAAGTCCATCTGGAGGGTAGATTGGGTCTTAGTGGACAGATTAAGCTATAACTCCCAGTTTCGTCTTTCTTAATTCTCATTCCCAGGGTCTTGGTTTATGGAGGTTGTGGGTCTTTTCCATGGGAGACAAGGCAAAATAGGACAACTACAGTCTTGGGGCCCTCAGTGGGTCAGAGGACCTGGTAACAGCCCATCTGGTGTTGTCCTTGGTGGTCTCCTTCACGAGGTATGGTGAATCCACCAGCAATCTGGTGAGAAGCATAGGATATGGGCCTTTCCACACTGGCTCCAGGATCTGGGTCAGGAACCTCATTCTCACACAAAGTCACTGGACTGGAACTTTTGCACAGGCTCAGACATGGAAAAGGGCACAGCCTCTCACACTGTCTGATGAATAGTCCTTTGGGCTTGTTACAGGGCCTGCAAGGACTTAGACAGGAATGGTTAGTAATTTCTGCCTCACGAATATAGTTTAGGAAGGAGAGGGTAGCCTCCAAAATATAATTTTTTTTTTTTTTTTGGATTTTTGAGACAGGGTTTCTCCGTAGCTTTTTGGTTCCTGTCCTGGAACTAGCTCTTGTAGACCAGGCTGGCCTCCAGCTCACAGAGATCCACCTGCCTCTGCCTCCCAAATGCTGGGATTAAAGGCGTGTGTCACGGCTTATCATTTGTCTCTTTTAAAAGATTTTCTTAAGGGGCTGGAGAGATGGCTCAGTGGTTAAGAGCAGACATACACGCAGACAGAATATTGTATACATAATAAATAAAATGTAAAAAAATATTTTCTTAATATTTGTTATGTATACAATATTCTGTGTGTCTGTCTGCAGGCCAGAAGAGGCACCAGACCTCATTACAGATGGTTGTGAGCCACCATGTGGTTGCCGGGAATTGAACTCAGGACCTTTGGAAGAGCAGGCAATGCTCTTAACC
>NC_022011.1:5145074-5149785 GCF_000317375.1 Microtus ochrogaster
AACTAACTCTGTAGACCAAGCTGGTCTCGAACTCACAGAGATCCGCCTGCCTCTGCCTCCCGAGTGCTGGGATTAAAGGCGTGTGCCACCATCGCCCGGCTTACACCTGCACATTTGCACAATGTCTTTGACCAGACTGTCTAGTTGAAGGAGGTAATATCTGGGCCTGAGTAACTTAGCGGGTTTGAATGCCCCCAGGTGGATGGTGCCCATCTATCTAATGAGAATGCCAGGGAGTACATCCAGCAAGAATCACCTCTTTGTGTCCCGTTTATCATCTTTCTTTTCTGTCCATTTGGTTTCTTTCTGTGTGTAGCTTTGGTGTTGGAGCAATTCGGGTTTGGGTGGGTGACCAAGATCTGAAGCAGCCCCAGTGGTTCTAGGGTTGCCTTCTGGGCAACTAAGTCTGCTGCCCCAATTCCACGGGCAGCCAGGCATTCCCCTTTCTGATGACCTTTATAAGCAGACAATGGCTACCTATTTTGGGAGCTGTATGGCCTCTAATGGGGCCAGGATTTCTTTGTTTTTAATTTCCTTTCTGGTTGAGGTGAGAAGCCACCTTTTCCTATGGAGGGCTCCACAGACATGGCTGTGGTAAATCCCTAGCAACTGTCTGTGTACACACAGCAAAGTGCCTGGGTTGATGCCAAAAGCTTGAAGTTCCTTACCTGAGAGACTGGGCCCAAACTGTCCTGTCCAAGGTAACAACTGTAGCCCCAAGATACCTGCCGTGCACACCGCCTATCTGCGCTCTATGTGCTACCATACAGTTTGTGAGCTTCGGGCAAGAGGCTGGAGGTTGAAACACACAGAGATACAGAGACACGGACCTCTAGCTCTTTATTCAATAGCACCACGGAGGCCAACAGGTGAAAACCTCATCCTGTGATCCTCAAGGCCAAGGCAACACGTGCTCGTGAAGCAGAGCTGGTAAACAACTTTGACACAGTCTTTAGTAACTCAAATCAGAAGGAAAGTAAAGGTCACTAGTAGGGAAGAGCAGCTGGAGGCCCGGACTGCAAATGGTCCCAACAATACCTGGTTCCATTTTGAACAAAACTGCTTCAATCCATCGGGTCTGACCGATTGGGCCACATCAGTGAGTTCCAGGCAATAGTGGAGAGGCTCTCTTGGGTTATTTTATGGCAGCAGGCTGGGTTGTTGGCTGAAGCTTTACAGAATTGGGTATGGGGTTAGTCTAAGAAAAGTGCTTGATAACAAGTTATTTGGGTGTTGGACATCTCTCCTGCTGGGGCCCCCAGAGCGTTGCAAAGCAATTCCACCAGAGACCACACAGAAACTCTTTTCTCTTTTTAATTTTATTTTATGTGTCTTAGTGTGTCACCTGCATGTATGTCTAGGTACCATGTGTGCATAGTACCCTTGGAGGCCAGAAGAGTGTCCCCTGGAACTAGAATTAAGGACATTTGTGAGCTGCCATGTGTGTGTTGAGAATCTAACCCAGGTCCTCTGGAAGAGCAGCCAGTGCTCTTAACCAATAAGTCATCTCTCTAGCCCAATACACAGAAACTCTTTTTTTCTTTTTGGTTTCTTCAAGACAAGGTTTCTCTGTGTATTCCTGGATGTCCTGGAACTCACTCTGTAGCCCAGACTGGCCTGGAACTAACTCTGTAGCCCAGGCTGGCCTGGAACTCATTCTGTAGCCCAGGCTGGTCTGGAATGCAGAGATCTGCCTGCCTTTGCCTCCTGAGTTCTGGGATTTACCCAGCTCATACAGAAACTTCTAAAGCCAAATACAAAGTCTGTACTGCTGGCTGGAGACTGCATGGGAAACTTACCTCAATCAGGCAGCTCCAAGGCTCACCGTGTTTTTGCCTTTTATATACAAAAACCACATCCTGGTTGATATACTTTGGTTAGCAAGAAGTGAAACTACAGAAGCCAAAAAGCAAAGGTTAGTGCATTTTGGGACTTTCCCAGATCCTGGAACTGTGAATTAGGTCTTGGATAGATGTAGGTCTTTATTTCCATTGTAGAAGGTGTTCGGGTATATGATCTGGGTTCTACAGTCAAAACAGTGTCCCTAACATGGCTTCAGTAGTGTTCAGGTCTTAGTGCCTGGTACAATCTGTGGCCGATTCCCTGGGCAGAGGATCCTGGACTATGTAAGGCTGAGAGAGCAAGTTGAGTAGCTGCATGCACACATTCCTGCTGGGTTTTGTTTTTATCTGTGTGTTTTGTTTGTATATATATCTGTGTACCACCTGTGCCACTGGAGCTCTCGAAGGTCTTCCAGTCCCCTGGCACTGGAGTTATGGATGGTTGTGAGCTGTCATGTGGGTGCTGAGAACTGAACTCAGGTCCTTTGTAAGAACAGCCGGTGCTCTTAACCTCTGAGCCATCTCTCCAGCCCTGTTCTAGAGTGTGATGTGACCGCTGCTTCAAGTTTCTCCCACCCATAAAGATGAACTATAACCAGGAATTGTGAGCCAAACAAACTTCCTCTGCTAACCTGCTTTTGTTGGGGCATTTTATCACAACCGGGGTAAAAAAAAAAACAAAAAACCAAGACACCTCACATTAACAAATCCCTTGGTTCAATCTCGAGCAACAAAGAAGAAAAAAGGAAGTGAATTTTCTGGGGTCCCTTCCCACACAGGAAGGTTAGTGTGGAGTCATGGAACCAGGAGGTGATAGCAGGCATCCGTGGTTCTTAGTCCTTCAGGAGTCTCATGTGGCTGGCTCTCCTGGTGCCACAGAGCCGGGGGTTTGTGCAGAAAAGGGACATAGTGAGTTACGTTGGTGTCCATAGGACAGAAGATATAGAGGTAACAGATTAGGGCATGAATGAGGAAGCCACTAGTAGGCTTTAAAAACCGACAAAGCTGATCAATATCTAGGAGATAAACACTGTCAGGCACAAGATGGGTGGTTGGTGAAGGAACGGGGCAAACAAGCTCTGGGGGGAAAGACTGACCATGACGGGTAATGCTACAGACGCAGCAGGTGGAGGTTTGCGGAGAGGACCAGACCCATCTCTAGGAGACACGCCCTTGGAGAAGGGTTTTTGGTGTGTCTATAAACCAAGAAAACCCTTGGATGTTGACAGTGAGCACCGATCACCATCTACCTGCTTGTTTGTTGTTTTGTATTTGGAGACAGGGTTTCTCTGTGTAGCCCTGGCTGTCCCGGATGGAACTCTGTGGTCCAGGCTGGCCTCGAGATCGACCTTCCTCAGCCTCCAGAGTATTGGTATTAAAGGTGTGTGCCACCAGTATGGCAACTACCAGCTATTTAAAAGCTGTTAAAGTGTGGGGCTTAACACTGCATTCTCCTGGATCTGCATTACTAGAGAAGGCTTCACTCAGCATCTTACAGAGGGCAATGCCGAGGCATAAACCCAGGCTCTCACATATAGTAGGCAAGTGATCTACCTCTAAGCTACACTCCCAGCACTGACAATTCTTAGGGAAGAGCTAATGCACAGGGAGAAATGGGAAACCAGATAAGCACAAAAGTAACTTTTAGTAGTCATAACTGGGGCTGGGTGCTAATGGCACCTACTGGGTAGAGGGCCTGGGATACTGTTAACTATCCTATAATAAACAGCTCACTCCATCTCTGCTGAACAACAACAACAACAACAACAAAAAATGATCAGGCTTTGAAAGTTAGTAGTATCACTGCTGAAAACCCTGATCTAAGAAAATTACCATAATCAAATATAAAATGCAAGGAAGGCAGTGGTGGCCCACGCCTTTAACATCAGCATCTGGAGGGCTGTGACAGACGGACCTTGGACCTTGCTGAGTTCAAGGCCAGCCTGGTCTATAGAGTGAGTTCCAGAACAGCCAGGAATACACAGAGAAACCCTGTCTTGAAAAACAAACAAACAAACAGGGCGGTGGTGGCGCACGCCTTTAATCCCAGCACTTGGGAGGCAAAGGCAGGCGGATCTTTGTGAGTTCAAGACCAGCCTGGTCTACAAGAGCTAGTTCCAGGCCAGGAACCAAACCACAGAGAAACCCTGTCTCGAATAACCAAAAAAAAAAAAAAAAACCAAAACAAACAAAAGGAATGCCAGGAAATAGGAAATGCATCCACATTTTAACTCTGATCATTTCTGTCTCTAGTGGACAGGAGATAATGGCCCATTTGAAGAGGAAGGTTCCAAGTTGCTGTTCTTTTCATTCTGGAAGCTGCGCAGGTGCGGAGACAGTGGTAATGGTGGCAAGTTTTACAACTGGTAAAAGGGTCACGTGTTCTTTCATCCCAGCCTGCTGTGGGATAAGGACTAGGTTCTTCCGCCTTTGCAGCTGAGAAGCAGCCAGGGGAATATTCCCCCGTAGAATAAATCCCAGTCACATTCTGCAGAGCCAATTTCACATTAAGGTCTATCGGCTTCACTTGTAAGAGCGGTCTGGTAAAACAAAGGGTAGTCTCTTTACAAAATCTATTTCCTTGAGAACACAGGCTCTACAAGGAGGTCAAGAGAACCTGAGGTCACCGACTAAAAGAGACGTGACGTTTAAGGAACAACCAAAGAACATCCAGAGGAGAGACCAGGCAGACAACTGAGCAAACAGGAAAGCCAATCATTCCAGAGTCAAAAAAATCCGATCAGTTGGAGATACCTGGGTTTCTACAAACAGGTTGCTGTCGAATACAAGGCCTTTTTTTTTTTTTTTTTTTTGGTTTTTTCGAGACAGGGTTTCTCTGTGGTTTTGGAGTCTGTCCTGGAACTAGCTCT
>NC_022011.1:5149885-5152600 GCF_000317375.1 Microtus ochrogaster
AGGGTTTCTCTGTGGTTTTGGAGTCTGTCCTGGAACTAGCTCTGTAGACCAGGCTGGTCTCGAACTCACAGAGATCCGCCTGCCTCTGCCTCCCGACTGCTGGGATTAAAGGCGTGCGCCACCACCGCCCGGCTTACAAGGCCTTTCTTTATTCCAGGGAATTCTCTAAAGAATATACATTCTTGACGCCATTGGGTCAACTCGAGAGCGTCCAAGGCTGAAAACTCCTAGCATCACTACCGCTAGCGCAGAAATCGAGACAGCATCAGCCTCCCGGCCGGTTTCATAAGCACCGCCCCAAGGCACGAGCATGCGCAGCTCTGCATCCCGGCCCCTCCTAGCGCGGGTCCACCCCCGTCACAGAGCATGCGCTGTGCTCAGCCGCCCCGCCCCTCCCCTCCAGAGCCCCCTGTTCCTTAGAAACCGGGCGGCGTGTTCCCGGTATCGGTGAGCTGGATTCCGGTGCCCGCGCATCCGCACCAGCCTCCCTCAAGGCGGACCGGCGGCCTCCGAAACCGGTCGGGATCTATGGTCTCGCATGCGGCTCTGGACGGGCGATGCCAGCGTGCCAGGTGAGCGGCAGCCGGCGGCGGATGAGGGCGAAGGAGGGCATGGCGCGGCTGGGAGCGGGCGCTGGCCCGGCCTCTGCCACCGCCCGGCTCCTGAGGTTGGAGGCGAGTATACGCGGGGCCGGGGCTGGAGGAGGCCTGTTCTAAATGCCATTATGTGCCCTGTACGGGGTACGAGGGTCGCACTGGGATTCGTTTCCCCACCTCCGAGGTAGGACCTGAGCATTTGGACGCAGAATTTTGGATCCTGTTAAGATCTTGAACCTAACCACATCCCTATCCAGATGCGAAACCCTTGGCTGCCGCGCCTAGTGCGGAACAGACCACTCCATACCTGTGTGAGGATGGGCGCTTTGTGGATGAGAATTTGTGAGGTGTGGGAACTTAAGACAAAGGACTCATCGTCTAGCTGGCCCATCCTCTTGCAAAATGAGATGGAATTTTCAGGCAGCGAATATGTAAGAAAACTGGTGTTCAGGTAACAGCTTGAAACAAGGAACATCCCAGAAGTGTTTGGTTTTCCCTGCCAGCCCCGTGCTGTGTCCTGGCTGGCCCTTGCCTACTTTTGTCGCTCAGGAAAGAAACAAAAGACAAAAAAAAAAAAAAAAAAAAACCAAAAAACAAACAACAAAAAAAAACCTGCTGGATTTGGAGAGACAAAAGATGAGGTGAGGTGTTCCTGTCAAGGTTCTATTACACCTGAGTGGCGAGGGAAGATGGGGCTGGAAGATGAGCATTTATGAATGGGTCTGTGAACAGTTCACCTTCCAGACTGCAGCAGGATCTAAAGAGGACAGACATATAAAGGTATAAAACCGCATTGGGTAGACAGCAAGGAAGTTATCATACGTTTGTGTTCGTTGTTCCCCGTATCGTGCTAAAGACAGAATACCTGAGGAAGAAGTCGAAACCCAGCTCAGGCACTACTCTGAGGATCTGTGGGCACAAAGACTTCTTGATGGAAGACCATTCAGTTGAAAGAAACAGCCTTTAAAATAGAAAAAAAAATAGAAAAATAAGATACAACATTGCTGTGATATGCGGTGATAAGGAAAAGATGGTCGTCTTTGAGTAGGTGAAGCTAGATTCATTTGTGATAAGGAAACTCATTTCCTTCTGAAAAACTACACCAGAGAACACAAGAGTGTCAAGACACACCCATTTTACAGAAAATAGGAGAAAATTAATGCTTTCGGGCTATGAATTTAAAACATGTTTTGGGGCCAAGAAGTGGAAGTTTTAGTACACAGTTCTATTGGTAGACCCCCCCCTGCATTTTTTTTTTCTCGGAGACGGAGTTTCTGTATAGCCCTGGCTGTCCTGGAACTCGCTCTGTAGACCAGGCTGGCCTCAAGCTCACAGAGATCTGCTTGCCTCTGCCTCCAGAGTGCTGGGATTAAAGGCGTGCGCCACTACCACCTGGCAACCCTAAACTTAAGATCTTCCTGCCTTCGTCTCCCTAATACTTGAGAGTATACCACCATATCTGGTTTTATAAGGCAGCAGGAACTGAACCCAGGTCCTTGTGCCTGCTAGGCATGCACCGTATGAACTGGGCTACATCAGTTAAAAATATTTTTGTATATATATATTTTTTAAAGATTTATTTACTATGCATACAATGTTCTGTTAACATATATTCACCAGAAGAGGCACCAGATCTCATACAGATGGTTGTGAGCCACCATGTGGTTGCTGGGAATTGAACTCAGGACATCTGGAAGAGCGGCCAGTGCTCTTAACCTCTGAGCCACCTCTCCAGCCCCCAATATTTTTGTATATTTTATTAATTTATTTTGTGAGCATGACTGTGGAGGTCTGGGACAGCTAGTCCTACTGTATAGATCCTGGGAGTGAACTTGGGTGTCAGGTTTGCCAGCAGGTAGTTTTACCTGATCAGCCACCTCCTGGGCGTGTGCGTGTGTGTGCGTGTGTGCGTGTGTGTGTGTGTACGTACGCGTGCGCGTGTGTGAAGAAATTCAAACTGGGTGAGGTTGGTGCATACCTAGGACCCAGGGAGTAGAGGTAGGAAGATGGCAAGTTCTGGGCCAGTCTGGGCTGCATATTAACCACATCAAAACTGCAGAAAGGCCGGGCGATGGTGGCGCACGCCTTTAATCCCAGCACTCGGGAGGCAGAGGCAGGC
>NC_022011.1:5152700-5153441 GCF_000317375.1 Microtus ochrogaster
CTGCAGAAAGGGGGCCAGAGAGATGGGTCAGGGGTTAAGAACACTTGATGGTGCTCAGTGGTGGTGGCGCACGCCTTTAATCCCAGCACTTGAGAGGCAGAAGTGTTGGATCTCTGTGAGTTCAATGCCAGCCTCTTCTACAGAATGAGTTCCAGTATAGCCAGGACCATATAGAGAGATGCTGCCTTGGAGAAAAAAAACCACTTGATGTTGTTACTCAGGATGGGCTGGGTCCCCAGGACTCATATGGTGGCTCACAACCATCCATAAATTCAGTTCCAGGGTGGTCTGGCACCCTCTCATGCAAGCAAAATAAATACTCACAACATAACAAAAATCATGTGTGTGTGTGTGTGTGTGTGTGTGTGTGTGTGTATATTTGTTACATATGTGGTTGAGACTGTCTCAATAAAAATATATACACATGATTTTTTTTTTGACCCCAGATCTCACTCTGTAACCCAAGCTAGCCTGGAACTCTCTTTAGCTATCCTCCTGCGTCAGTTTTCCAAGTCAAGACCCACCCTACCTGGCTTAAGTAAGAATTTTTTAAAAAAAATTTTGCATGCAAGTGTGTGTCTGGTGCCATTGAAGAAGAGAGTTTCAGAACCCCTGGAATTGGATTTATGTATGGTTCAGGGAGTAGCAGATACTTTTAATTGATGAGCCATTGCTCCAGCCCCAAGTATGAGTTGTTTTTTGTTTTGGGTTTTTTTTGTTTGTTTGTTTTTGTTTTTCGAG
>NC_022011.1:5153541-5154823 GCF_000317375.1 Microtus ochrogaster
ACCTCTTTACAGATGGTTGTGAGCCACCATGTGGTTGCTGGGAATTGAACTCAGGACCTTTGGAAGAGCAGGCAATGCTCTTAACCACTGAGCTATCTCTCCAGCCCCTCTTTGCTTGTTTTTTAAGATATATTTTGGGTGAGGGGCTGAGGAAATGGCCCAGAGGATAAGAACATTGGCTACTCTTGCAGAGGACCCAGGTCTGATTCCCAGCCCCCACATGGCAGCTCACAGCCTTGTGTAACTGCAGTTCTAGGGGATCCAGTGCCCTTTTCCGGCTGTTGTGAGCACCAGGCACGCACATACTGCACAGATGTACATGTAGATGACTTAGCAGTTAGAAACCTTGAAAAATAACATTTAAAAAAAAGATTTAGTTTGTGTGTGTGCATGTTGCCTGTATGTATGTATGTGTGCCATATGTGTGCCTGGTACCCATGAAGGTCAGAGGAGAGTGTCAGATCTTCTGGTAGTAGAGCTATAGATGGCTGTGAATTGGCATGTAGGTGCTAGGAACTGAACCCTGACTCTGCCTTAGCAATAAGTACCCTTAACTGCAGAGACCTTGTTAGGTTGGGATGTGTTCATGGGTTTATGGGCTTTTTTGTTGTTGTTCTTTTTTTTTTTTTTTACCACTATACTAACGAGGATTGTTCTTTTTTTTGTTGTTGTTGTTCTACAATCAGACACTTTTTTTTTTTTTTTACCCCAGAGAAAAGTGGACTTAAGGAGACTCTCCAGGTGTTTCTAAGTTACTATGGCAATGAAACCTTTGGCAAATAATTGCTTAGCGCCCACTCCATTTTCAGGGTAACTGAGAGCAGCTATCAAGTCTGACCTGCAATAAAGTAATCACTAGTGTTTGACAGTTCAACTGCAAGGAGCCCTTGCCAGATAAAGCAGCAATACTAACAACATCTACTTTCACTGAACTGCCTTTCTGGTTTTCCCGTCGGTGAATAACAAGGGCATGCAGTGCCGTCTGGTAAAATGAAGCTGAGATAGAGAGGATAGCGGGTAAAATCGCAGCCAGCTAGGCCGAGCAGCGCCTGGGAGGCAGAGGCAGCTGTCTCTTTGTGAGTTTCAGGACAGCCAGAGCTACACAGGTGAGACTCTGTCTCAAGAAAAAGGAAGAAGGGAGTGTGCCTGTTCTGGGTTCAGGGACAGCGCTTGCCTAGGTGTGCCTGTCCTGGGTTCAGGGACAGCGCTTGCCTAGGTGTGCTTGTCCGGGGTTCAGGGACAGCACTTGCCTAGGTGTGCTTGTCCGGGGTTCAGGGACAGC
>NC_022011.1:5155368-5155896 GCF_000317375.1 Microtus ochrogaster
TGTGAGCCACCATGTGGTTGCTGGGAATTGAACTCAGGACCTTTGGAAGAGCAGGCAATGCTCTTAACCACTGAGCCATCTCTCCAGCCCCCATGCCGTTTATTTTAAAATTAGTTTATCCTGTCAATGCTTAGGGTTTCTTTTTTTTTTTCCTTTTCTTTTTTCTTGGGGGGGGAGGGGTTGAGACAGGGTTTCTCTGTAGCTTTGGAGCCTGTCCTGGTTCTCACTCTGTGACTTGAACTCACAGAAATCTGTCTGTCTCTGCCTCCTGAGTGCTGGGATTAAAGGCATGAGCCACCACCGCCTGGGCGGCAATGCTTAGGGTTTCTAATATTTCCTAATATATTGATTGCTATCCAGAGAACATTTAAATGCATCTAAGTAATTACCAGATTATAAAGAACTGTTCTCTGCAGTGTATTTCTAAGTATGAAGTTCCAGGGACTTAGTATCTGGTTAATAGTGAGAACATGTTTTTTTTTTTGTTTTTGTTTTTTTTTTAATATTTTATTTATTTATTATGTATAC
>NC_022011.1:5156871-5166278 GCF_000317375.1 Microtus ochrogaster
TTTCTCTGTGGCTTTGGAGCCTGTCCTGGAACTAGCTCTGTAGACCAGGTTGGTCTCGAACTCACAGAGATCCGCCTGCCTCTGCCTCCCGAGTGCAGAGAAACCCCGTTTTCAAAACAAAACAAAAGAATTGGTAATGTATTATCTGATATATAAGATATCGGCTATGCGACCCCTGTGAAAGGGTCGTTCGACTTCCTAGGGGGGTTGCAACCCACAGGTTGAGAACTGCTGAACTAGAGGCTAGTAAGCAGATTTTTCTTATTTACTTCATTTGCGTGTTTATGTGCGTGCCTCTGGGCGTGCGTGTGCCACAGTGCCAGTGTGGAGGTCAGAGGACAGCGTGTGGGAGTTGGCTCTTGTGGAAAGTGAGGGTTTGGGCACTAGCTGTATAAACTGAGGACATGACAGTTCCGAGGTATAGTTGAGGAGGTTTTTATTGTAGACGTGAGGGAGAGGATAGCCAGAGGTCTCTGAAAGAGTCCAGAGCGTAGAGAGAAAGTAGTAGATTAAGCGTGGCCAGCAGACTGGACCTGGCCATGAGAGAAGAGAAGGGGGAGGTAGAGCCAGAGAGGAGGAAAAAAGGGTTCAGGCAGAGGAGACCAAGAGAGAGGGGGCCAAAAGAGGAAGAGAAAGAGAACATGGCTGCGTAATAAGATTATAGGGGAATGAGAATCTGGGGAAGAGAAGCCCAGGAGCTGGAGAATTTAGGGGTGAGAAGAGCTGAGGAGCACTGGAGGCCAGCATGCGCTTTGCTATGCTAACAGGCACCATGGATGGCCGTTTGGACCTGGCAGGCTCTCCTGCCATGTTGATTCTGGGGATGCAACTGCGATCTGTATGAGAGTGAGTGCTTTTACACACTGAGCCTCTTTGCCAGCCCTGGTGTGCACAGTACAAGTGCACCAGAAGTGGGTGTGGTGTGGGCTGGAGAGATGGCTCAGAGGTTAAAAGAACTGACTGCTGTTCCTTCTGAAGGTCCTGAGTTCAATTCCCAGCAACCACATGATGGCTCTCACACCCATCTATAATTAGATCTGGTGCCCAGAACACTATATACATAATAAATAAATTTTAAAAAAAGAAGTGGGTGTGGTGACTCCTGCCTGTAATCCAGCAGTTAGGAGGCTGAGGCTGGAGGATCTCTGTGAGTTCACGGCCAGCCTGCTCTACACAGTGAGCCTCAGACCAAGGCTATGTATTGGTAGTTTGTCTCAAAAGCAAAAACAAACAAAAAAGTGAAAACCTCAAGTTTGTCCATTGAAAAGCATTGTAAGTGAAAACTCAACTTGTTTTTGGCGCCACAGGTAAACCCAGACTATGTGTCATACTCGCATCTAGGGTTGGTGAGACAAGTGCATTGCTGGAGAGTTTGCCCTCAGCGCCTTAAAGATAAACTAGTGTTTGTTTCCGTGTGGCTTGCCACAGGCAGGTTCCCAAATCATCAGTCTGTCTGTTCAGCTAGGGCCAAGCAAGAAATGGAAACTGAGCTCCAGGGATGAGGCCTGTTTAAATCACTCCTGTGTGCCCCAGGTCCTGACATGCCTGACCCCATGTGATTGAAAATGGTAGGACAAGGGCTGGAGAGATGGCTCAGAGGTTAAGAGCACTGGCTGCTCTTCCAGAGGTCCTGAGTTCAATTCCCAGCAACCACATGGTGGCTCACAACCATCTGTGAGATCTGGCGCCCTCCTCTGGCCTGCAGGCATACATCAAAGCAGAATGTTGTATACACAATAAATAAATAAATCTTTGCCGGGAGATGGTGGCGCACGCCTTTAATCCCAGCACTTGGGAGGCAGAGGCAGGTGGATCTCTGTGAGTTCGAGACCAGCCTGGTCTTACAGAGCTAGTTCCAGGACAGGCTCCAAAGCCACCGAGAAACCCTGTCTCGAAAAACAAAAAACAAAAACAAAAAAAAAAAAATAATGGTAGTACATGAATGAGGACAGAACTCTGGCAACTGTGTTGTTGTGGGGGAGGGGGCACAGGAGGACCTTCGGGTTTGAGGGAAGAGGAATTCCGGTTGGAGACAGACAGCGGGAATTTCCAGATCCTTAGAAGAGTGGAGCTTGAGGTGGGGCTGGAGCTGTGTTGCCAGGGCTGGAGACTGGACGTTAGGAATGTTTTCATGGAAGTCATGATAAAATTGAGGGATTAGATTAAATTTTTTGGAGAGAAAGGGCTGAGAATGTTCTTAGGCTGGTATCAGCCTGGTACTCACTCTTGGAGCAATATCAGAAAAAAAAATGTTACTGTCTCTCTCTTCTTGGAGAAAGTGCCTCCTGTTACCCAAGTTGTCCTCATGTTTGCTATAACCAGCTTTTGATGAACTTTTGATCTACTTGCCTCCATCTCCTGGGAGCTGGGATTACAGATGTGGGCCATGTCATAGGGTTTATGGAGTGCTGGGAATCTGACAGGGTTTCAGACATGCTAGGTAGGCAGTTACTGAACCACATCCCTAGTCCCTCCTGCTGCTGTATGTGTGTGTGTCTGTCTGTCTGTCTTCGTGTCTGTGTTCGTGTATGTATGTGTGTCTGTCTGTGAGTGTGTGTGTGTGTGTTTGTATTCATGTTTGTATGCATGTCTGTGTGTGTCTTCTAGTGTGCACTTTAAGACAGGATCTTACTCTGTTGCCCAGGCTGGTCTGATAGTTGGTATGTAACCCACCTGGACTCAGACTCCTGGCAGTTCTCCAGCCTTTGTCTTCTGCGTTCTGGGATTACAGTCATGTGCACCATGCCCAGCTTCTTATGGATATATTGTAAAGAGCCAGTTAGATGGCTCAGTGGGTAAAGGCACTGTTGCTAGCCTGACGACCTGAGTCTGCGTCCTAGTACCTACATAGTAGGAGAGAACCAACTCCTGTAAGTTGTCTCTACCTCCACAAGTGTGCACAAACAAACAAACAAATGTGACTTAAACAATAGCCAGGAGTGGTGGCTCACATCTTTGATCCCAGCTCTTGGGAGGCAGGTGGATCTGAGTTCCAGGCCAGCCTGGTCTACAAAGTGAGTTCCAGGACAGCCAGGACTGTTACACAGAGAAACCCTGTCTCAAAAAACCAAAACAAAAAAAGAAACAAACCAAACCAATAAAGATCTGATAGAGCTGGCAGAGGAATGCTTTTATTACCAGCTGAAGCTTTGTAACCTAATAGCAAACTAAATGCATCTGTGGGTGTTCCGTTCACTTCTCCTTTATGGCCCAGTTAGCTGACCATACAGTGGAGTGGAGAGTTGGTGCCTCTGTGCTCTGAGGTGGTGGTTGCCTAGCAAGTGACTGCCCTGTCACGCCATAGCTAGTGTAGCTGAGGGGTAGCATCTCTTTCCTTTGTCCTGCTTTTGGTTTTGCTTCCAGTGGGAAGGCAGAAATATGTGACCATGTCATAGATTCAGTACAGGCACTGTTCACATAGATGATATTAATGGAAACAAATTGGTGAGAGTCAATACCTGTTTCCTAGCTCTTCCCTCTCTTCCCTTCCCAGTTCTTTTCCACTTCTCCTTCCTCATCCCTCCCTTCCCTGTTGCTTCTGGGTTTTTTTGTTTGTTTGTTTCTTTGGTTGGTTGTTTTTTTTTTTTTTTTTTTGTTTCTGTGTGTTTGTGTTTCTGTCTCTCTGTGCCTGGGCATATGTTGTGGTGAAAGGTGCATGTCTTGTCTTTCTGCCGTGCGAGTCCCAGATAGCAGACTAGATTGTCATACTTGGCACCAAGTGCCACCAAGCCCTGAGCCATCTCACCAGCCTCTTTTTGTTGTTGTTGTTTGGTTATTTTTGTTTGTTTATTTGTTTGTTTTTTAAATATTTATTTATTTATTATGTATACAATGTTCTGTCTGTGTGTCTGCCTGCAGGCCAGACGAGGGCACCAGACCCCATTACAGATGGTTGTGAGCCACCATGTGGTTGCTGGGAATTGGACTCAGAACCTTTGGAAGAGCAGGCAATGCTCTTAACCGCCGAGCCATCTCTCCAGCCCCTTATTTGTTTGTTTTTGTACCGGTTCTCTATGTTGCTCTGGCTGGTCTCAGCCTGCTTCTGTCGCACAAATGCTGGGATCAAAGGTGTGCACCACCATACCAGACTTCTCTTTTGTGTAGATGTGTGTGTGTGTTTTATTTGTTGTGGTTTAGTTTTGTCTTTTTGTTTTTCTAGACAGGGTTTCTCTGTGTAGTCCTGGCTGTCTTGGAACTCTCAGAGTTCCAGGCTGGCCTTGAACTCACAGAGATAAGCCTGGCTCCTCCTCCTCCTCCTCCTCCCTCCTCCTCTTCCTCCTCTCCCTCCTCCTCCTCCACTTCTTCTAATCTAGTCTTGCTGTGTGGTCAAGACTGACCTAAAACTCAGTGATCCTCTTGCCTTAGCCTCCCAAGGGCTGGGATCATAGCTGTGCATCACCATAGCCAGCTTCAGCACTTGGTTTTCTTTCTTTTTTGGTTTCTCAGAGACAGGATTTCTTTGTGTGGATTAGGCTAGCCTAGAAC
This sequence comes from Microtus ochrogaster, assembly GCF_000317375.1. Taxonomy (NCBI): domain Eukaryota; kingdom Metazoa; phylum Chordata; class Mammalia; order Rodentia; family Cricetidae; genus Microtus; species Microtus ochrogaster. Next base: position 5,161,357 of record NC_022011.1, read on the forward strand.
TCACAGCGACCTTCATGCCATGTTTTTATGTGGAAGTCAGAAGATAACTTTTCAGTTCTCCTCTTCGGCCATGTGGGCCTCAGGGGTTGAACTCAGGAGCCATCTCCCCAGCCCAGACAGAGATCCACCTGCCTCTACTTCTGCCTCCCAAGTGCTAGGATTTTTTTTTTTTTTTTTTTTTTTTTTTTGGTTTTTCGAGACAGGGTTTCTCTGTGGCTTTGGAGCCTGTCCTGGAACTAGCTCTGTAGACCAGGCTGGTCTCGAACTCACAGAGATCCGCCTGCCTCTGCCTCCCGAGTGCTGGGATTAAAGGCGTGCGCCACCACCGCCCGGCCCAAGTGCTAGGATTAAAGGCATGCGCCACCACCACCTGGCTCAGTTCTCACTCTTAAGATTTAAAAATAATCATTTATCTAAAGTCAAAACGATAAAGAAGAATTTAAGAGCCTCACAGGCTGATTTGATTTCCTTATCTCACATTTGTTCGGTGACTGGGTCTTTCCGCAGCCTTCGCTCCTTGTCAGAAGCTGGGCTGTTTTTAGACATAGAGCAGTGTGCCAGCAAAGCCGCGTCCTGCCATTCTGACTGCTTGACGAGTGAGCTCTGAGAGCGACAAAGCCCAGGGTGCTGTGGGAACACTAAACTGAGCCACTCTTTCCAGTCAAGGACACAGGCTCTCGGAGGAGGGGCTGCTTCAGCGAAGAGCTGACAGTTCCGAGGGGTTAGAGAAGAGCTTTATAGGCAGAGTAAGTGACGTGGGCCGAAGGAGACAAGCGAAGATAGTGGCTAGCCTGGGTCATGCATGTATCAGACCAAGTGGCAGAGAGATGGGAAGTGTCCTGCCTCACTGAGTCTTTGAGCATTGTCAAGAAATTTGGGGCCTACGGGTGCTTCCCTTGGGCTAGGAAAACATACTGGGTACCTTTGGAGGTCAAAGTAGTGGTGAATTCAGGTGACACCAGGATGTCCAGTTGTTGGGGAGGGGTGACAGACTGTTGTGGGGGCAGGGAGGCTTCGCTGTTGCATTTTTCTTTTAAACTGGTTAAATTTGAGTCTCAGTGTTTGCGTCCTCTGTTACTCTCCTCCCTTTATATTGGTCTGTTTGAACACAGCCTCCAGACTGACATACGGTGTTCTTTTCTGGTAGGAGAAGGAACTTAACTGCAAGGAGGGCTAAGGTGGTGTGGCTCATGTGCTGGGAATGAGGGGTCAGAGTTGCAGAAGTGGTTCTGGATGAAGGGCTCGCTCTTGAGAGCTCGTGTTGCAATATAAGACAGGGGATGGGGGGTCAGCTCCTCTTCCTAGTCCTCAGTTTGCTGTCATCTGATGCTTGTTTTCTTTCCTGAATACTTAACCAGATTCTGTTCCAGACTACTCCAGACTACTCAACTCTGTTTGTGTCTGTGTACATGTGGATATGTTTGTCTGTCTTTGTGTGTACATGCGGATATGTTTGTCTCTGTGTGTATATATGTGAATGTGTGTGTGTACATGTGGATATGTTTGTGTATGTATATGCATGTGAATGTTTGTGTGTTGTGTGTATATGTGTGGGTATGTTTGTGTATGTGTATACATGTGATATGTTTGTGTGTTGTGTGCATGTGGATATGTTTGTGTGTTGTGTACATACATGTGTGTATCTGTGTGTGTGTGCATGCGCATAAGCATGTGGATATGCGTGCATGGAGGTCAGGCTGATCACAGTGGGTCTCCTTGTTTAGTTTCCACTTTATTTTTGAGACAAGGTCTCTTACTGAACCTCAATTTCACAAAGTTGGCTAGACTAGCTGGCCAACAAGCCCAGGACCTTCCTGTCTTTGGTTTCTCGGCACTGGGACTAACATGGGGGCATAGTGGTACCCCCTAGCTTTTACATGGATATTGGAGAACTAAACACAGGTCCTCCTCATTATGCAGCGAGTACTTTACTGACTAAGCTGTTTGTCTTGTGTTTTGTTTGAAACAGGGATTTATCGTGGCACTGAGCATTTGGGTTACAAGCATGAACTACCGTGCCTAACTGGAAATCTCCCTTTCCCTCTCCCTTCCTCCTTCACTACCTCTCCTTCCTTCTCTTCCTTCCTATCTCCCTCTCTTTTTTTTTTTTTTTTAAAGTCCAGGCTGCCTAGAACTCACTATGTTGGAAAGGGTAACTGAACTTCTGATTCTTGTGTCTCTATCTCTGAAGTTCTAGAATTAAGCCACCGTGCCTTCTTCTTTTTATGCAGTGTTAGGTAGACATACAACCCTGCTTCGTATGCGCCGCTCAGGGGCTCTGCCAGCCTGATTTTGTAGCTGGAGATGTGATTATTACGTTTGTGTGCATATCCCACGATCCTACGGGATTATATGAAGCTTTTCTTTTGTTTATCTTTGGTTTTTGGATAGGGTCTCAATATGTAGCCTAGGCTGGACTGGAATTCAGAATCCTTCTGCCTCAGCTTCTCAAGTACTATGATTACAGGGATGAATGACTATTCCCATCTTTGTTTTTATTTGTTTTTTTAAACTTGGGTTTTTGTTGTTGTTTTGTTTGTTTTTGAGACATGATCTCACTAAGGAACCCTGGCTAGCCTCTCCTATGTAGATCAGGCCCTGGAATTCTCAAAGATCCTCTGCCTCTGTCTCCTGAGTACTGGGATTAAAGGTGTGCACTACCACACCTGACTGTATTTATTTATTTCATATGTGCAAGTATTTTGTGTGCAGTGTGTCTGTCCATCAGATTGCATGCCTGGTGCCTTAGGACATTAAAAGAGGGCATTGTCAGATCCCCTGGAAACTGGAATTACAGACAGCTATTGTAAGCTACCATGTGGATGCTAGGAGTTGCTCCCAGGCCCTTTGCAGGTGCCCTTAACCAGTGAGCCATTTCTCTAGCCAAAATTGTAAATAGTAAAATTTTATTAGCTCAGTAAATGTGTGTTGCTTTCTTGACTATGTGGGAACAAAGTCCGAAATCTTTTTCTCTTTTTTTCCAGAGCATATTTATTAAACATTTATTATATACTAAGTATCAGTGATAAAACATTGGAAAAACAGACCGCTCCAGGCCCCCCAAATTCCTTGTTCCCAGGGAGCATAAATTCTAATAGGTTGGCAGATAAAACAACAGCAGCAACAATGTAACCATAAACCTGTTCTTATAGGACTGTGTTCAAAAAGGAAGCAGATCATTAATAGAACACTTGCCTGTTGTGTATGAAGCTTCAGACCAGTTCTCAAGTACTAAACGACTAGAAAGGGAAAAAGACCATATTTGAGTAGAGGCCTGAAAGGAAGGGGAAGATAAGTGAAGTTCTGTAGAACAGAGCAGCTCTCAAGTGTCGTGGTCCTGAGACGGGAGCCCCTGGCTTGTGTGAGCCGCACACAGCAGTCAGCGTTGTATCTGGCTTGGCAGATGAGGTCAGAACTGGAAAGTAGGCGGCAGGAAAGGCATAGGGCTTTGTAGGTCACTCGAGAAAACGTTTGGACAAGTAATTTGATCTGAATTACACTTTAATCGGGTCACTCTTGGTGCCGTGAGAGTAGATTGGGGGTGTAACGTGGGGAGACGGAGTAGAGGCTGGGACCCAGTTAGGCTGTTGCAGTGATGTAGGAGGAGTGGGCACTTGAACTCAGGTGAGGGTGACAGAAAGTACAAAGTACTTAGATTCAGGATGAAGTCAGAAGGCAGAGAGTTGGCAAAAGATTTGTTGATGGATCAGATATCACCTGTGGGAAGGAAGCAAAGATAACTCCAAGGTTTTGGCTTGAGCCATTGGAAGATTTATGTTCCCAATTTCAGTGATGAAGCCACCGTGGAAGGATTAGAAACTGTGTTGTTCTGTATGCTTTAAGTTTCAGATGCAGCATCCAAGTGGAGATGTCAGATAGGTAGTTGATTATACTGGTCTGGACCCCAAGAGAAAGGCTCCAGCTGACGACTTTAGGAGTCACTAGGGAATAGATGCTATTTAAAGTCATGAGACTTGGTAGACTCATCAAGGGAGTATAAATAGAAAAGAGAAATGGGCTGGGTAGTTAGTTACATTGGTTATCAGGAGAAACTAGCAAGAAGGGTCTGAGAAATGGCTAGAGAAATGGGAACCAAATCAGCAGGCATTTGTGTTCTAGAAACCAAGAAAAGAACTGTGTCGTGGAGGGTGGGAAAGACCATCAGACGGTGCAGACAGATGGAAGTGGGATGCGCATGGGACTTGGCCCTGTAATTAGCAATATTGTTTCTCCAATGTCTTCTATCTTATTTTCAGACAGGGTCTCCCACTGACCTGAACTCACCTAGCAGGTTAGGCTGCCCAGTGTGCATGTGTGTAAAGTATATGTGAGTGCCATGGCACCCATGGAGGTCAGAGGATAACCTCGCGTGTTGGTTCTTGCCTTCCATCTTGAGACAGGTTCATTTGTTTACTATTACAAATGCCAGGCTAGTTGGCCAAAAACTTCTGAAGATTCTCTTGTCTCTTGTCTCTGCCTCCTGTCACCCCATAGGAGTTCTAGAATTATAATACCATCAAGAAGACCAGCTTAATATGGGTTCTGAGGATCTGAACTCAAGTCCAGGTCCTCATGATTGCATGGCAGGAGCTTTGACCACTGAGCCATCTCCCCACCTCCAAATTAGCCTTTTTGGTTTTTGTTTTGCTTTGGTTTGGTTTGGTTTGGTTTGGATTGGATTTTATTTTGGGAGACAGGGTTTCTCTGGAACTTGCTCTGTAGACCGGGCTGGCCTCAAACTCACAGAGATCCACCTGTCTCTGCTTCCCTAGTGCTGGGATTAAAGGCATGTGCCACGGGGCTGGAGAGATGGCTCAGAGGTTAAGAGCATTGTCTGCTCTTCCAAAGGTTCTGAGTTCAATTCCCGGCAACCACATGGTGGCTCACAACCATCTGTAATGGGGTCTGGTGCCCTCTTCTGG
>NC_022011.1:5166568-5167155 GCF_000317375.1 Microtus ochrogaster
TTTTTTTTTTTTTTTTAAAGACAGTCTCACTATGTAGACCAGGCTGGCCTGGAACTCACAGAAATCGACCTGCCTGTACCACATTGGTGTGGGGAATAAAGATGTACATGTGTGTGTGTCGGTGTGTGTTCTGTGCTGGTGTGTCCATACTGGGCTTGAATCCAGCATTTTAATGGCATTGAACTGCTGTGCTTATTTATTCACTGGGTTGCCAGGATCGGAGTTTTTCATCACGTTCAAACTCACGTAGATGGTGCCTTTCTCTTATGGAACTTAAAATGTATGACATAAATATCATCAGTGTCCTTAGGCTCACCTGGTAGCCTAGATTGTCCTTGAACTCTTTCAGTCCCCTGCCTTACGTCCCAAGTCTTGGGGTTAAAGGTATGCAGCAACCCCAAGCTCACTCATTTAGTCCTTCTTTATATGACAGCAGTTTTCATCCTACTGTACCTTGTGTTCTTTATAGCTCGTGCCTTAAATTGTCGTGACATGCTTGTGTGGTTGCTAGGTTGTTGCCCACTCCTGTAAGCGGTACACTGTGTAAGAGCAGAAGCTGTGTCTGGTTTTGTTTTTTTTTTTTTTTT
>NC_022011.1:5167255-5172275 GCF_000317375.1 Microtus ochrogaster
AAGAGGGCACCAGACCCCATTACAGATGGTTGTGAGCCACCATGTGGTTGCTGGGAATTGAACTCAGGACCTTTGGTAGAGCAGGCAATGCTCTTAACCTCTGAGCCATCTCTCCAGCCCTGTGTCTGGTTTTTGTTTACCAAAGTATCTCATTCTTTGCTTGATCCTGGCCTGTGGCCTGTGTTTTAGTGAGTCTGTTTGCATAAATTACAGGTGTCGTTTTATACAAAAGCACCTTAAACAGCTTATAATTAGCTCAGCTAATGTCACAGTGTTTTAAAATGGGACTGAGAGTCTGTCTCCATTCCAGTGGGCCCTGGCTCACACTTCCGGGCGCAGAGCTTTGTTCTGATGGGCTTGTCACCTTAGCACTCACCAAGACCCTAGATACTGGTTCCAGCTAGAAGTCATTTCTTCAGAAACTCTATTCTCTTGGATCAAGTTAGCTTCCATGGCATTTTCTTTGTTTTATAGGAATTAATTTTTAATTCCAAGCCCATTTATCTTGATTACATGTCTGGAATTGCAAAGGGTAAGCGGGTTGCTCTCCGCCCTTCGGTCCCTGCTTATGAATGCCAGCAGTAAGGACAGGAGCCAGGTGTTACAGAGGCACACACCTGTAATCCCAGCACCCCGAAGGCTGAGACAGAATTGTTCTGAGTTTGAGGCCAGTCTGAGCTACATAATGAGATCTTGTCTGAAAAAAAAAAATGTTCAAGATGAAAATCAAGGAATAATCCACATACAGTTAAACACACAGCTCTCAAGTATTGAGTTTTAGTTTTGACAGTCATATATAGCACCATGTAACTATAGGATCTCAAGACAGACATTGCTGTGTAGCCCTTTGGCTTGTTTCCCTGCGCTCTTTCCTGGTTAAGTCGCTCTAACCTCATCTACCACCGCTGGCACTGTTGGGCAATGGTCACTGTAAGGCTTGTCTGTTCTTTAGAGAACAGGAAAACTTTTTTTTCTGGGAATTGAATTTAAGACCCCTGGAAGAGCAGCCAGTGCTCTTAACTGCTGAGCCATCGTCTTCGCAGCCCTAGAGCTGCCTGGCAGCCTTCAGTGGCTGTAATGTTTTGTGGTCCGTGCATATTGTTGCTTGTATTGATGGTTCGTTTGTACTGCTTTACTGTGTTCCACTGTATCACAGCACCACCATTGGTTTCTCCTTTCTCCTGTTGATCAGCATTTCAGTTTGTTTCCAGTTTAAATTGATTGTGAACATTGTATACATTTTTTAGTGGCCAGGAGTTTTCTTTTCTTGGATAAATGTCTAGGAACGGAAATGTTACAGGTGAACTCACTTAGGTACACATTCATTCTTTAGGACTATCACTTTAGCTGGATGTGGTGGTGCAGCCTTTAGTCCCAGCACCCAGGAGGCAGAGGCAGGTGGATCTCTGTTGAGTTGGAGGCCAGTCTGGTCCACATAGTAGGTTTCAGGACAACCAGGGCTATGTAGAAAGACCTGTGTCAAACAAACAAACAAAACCCTCTTAATTTCTGAAGTAGATGTATTGTTTTATCTTTTTGTTGTTGTTGTTTCTAGGCAAGGTTTCTCTGTAGCTTTGGAGCCTATCCTGAAACTCATTCTGTAAACCAGGTGGCTTCAAACTCATAGAGATCTGCCTGTCTTTGTCTCCCAAGTGCTGGGATTAAAGGTGTGTGCCGCCACTGCCTGGCAATTGTATTGTTTTTTACCTCCACCATAAACATATGAGATTTCCATCTGTTCCATGTCCTCTGCACACTTTGGGATTGTCACTCTTTCTTGCTTTGTTCAAAATTGAACCCAGCCTCATGCAGATAAGCAAGTGTTTCAAACCTTATTATTATTACTATTTTTTAACTTTCACTGTTCTGGGGCTGGAAAGACAGCTCAGCTGTTAAGAGCACTTGCTGTTCTTACAGAGGACCTGGGTTCAGTTCACAGCACCCATTTGGCTGGTAGAACGCTTAGTGAAACTCTGAGTTCAGTCTCCAAGACTGATACAAATTGAAGGCACTCAAGCTGTTTGATAGAAAGTGTAATGGGTAGCAAGAACAGAGCTTGTTTGTAGCCCTGGGCCTCCACTTAATTGGGCTATTGTTAAACCAGGTGAACAGACCAGAACAGGCTGGACTCTGGGGTGGGGCCTATGAAGGTTGTGGGAGTTTAGTTGATATGAAGTATATTAGGTAATTTCTTAACTGTATAACAGTTGATATGAAGTATATTAGGTAATTTCTTAACTGTATAACAAACAGCCTCAAAATCCAAGAACTTAAGACAGATGTGTATTTCTCATGCTTCCTGGGGTGGTCTGGTCTAAGTCAGTTCTGATGGACCTGATGGCCTGGCATAATCTCACTCATAACTGGCAGTTGGCTCAGTGTCAGATGAAGTAGTGGGAATAATTTGGTCACTTCTCTCATGATCCCATGGCTTTGCACTTATCTGATGGCCGCAGATATCTTGAGTAGTAGGACCTCCCTTAGCAACGGTGTTTTTCAAGCTTGTGTCCTACTGCTGTTGGCCAAACAGTGTTGTCATTGAGATCTCTGTCTGGACTCCCTTACTTCCCTGCTCCTTTGACCATTGTAAGAATTCGGATGAAACACAGAATGTAGTGTCGAAGACAGGCATTTTATTACACAGTAATAAAAAACCAAATACTCTCAAGGGGTGAGAGTGGACAGTGGGCAAAGAGGCCATTGTCCCCGTAGTTTAGGTGAGTTTTATAAGGGCAGACAGCTTTTCTGAGGGTCATTGAAAACCCACTCGGACTGACCCTGGAGGCCAGTGGGATGCACTTGTTCTTCATCAGGAGGCTTCTGCTGGGCAGCAGTCTTAAAGGCTCCCCAGGTGAGCCAGCCCTGTGATAGTCTTAAAGGCTCCCCAGGTGAGCCAGCCCTGTGATATTGCAGTAGATTTCATCATCTGCAGAGGTCACATTTTAGAACTGTGCAGTTCAATTACAAACAAAAAGACCCCTAAAAAAAAAGCAAAAAGCTTAGTATTTTAATCTTTGATTTTATGCTGATCTGCTTTCATGCTCTCCTTGGCAGCCTTTGGGCTTCTGGAACTGGGTTTGGTTATCAGTTAACAGCCTTCCAGGCAGTTCCGCATACGATGCCTCTTCCCAGGGCCAAAAGCTATGACTCAGGTCCCATTGCCCTGTCCAGTTACCGAGTCCTGCTCTTTCACTCTGGGTTTACAAGCTGTTGACTGAGAAACTGGTTCTAATGCCCTTTTATCCTGCATATGTCTAACTGGCTCTCCAACAAAGTCAGCATGAGTCGTGATTGAGTGCCCACGACGTAGGACACTCATGGGTGTTCTTCTGGGGGAGGATTCCTGAGAATGTAAGTCCACCTAAAGAGCTCAGGCTGAGTATGGTAGTTTAGGCCTGCAATCCTAGCACACAAGAGACTGAGGCAGATGAGTTGCCATGAGTTAGTCTCAAAAACAGAGAGGAAGGAAGGAAGGAAGGAAGGAAGGAAGGAAGGAAGGAAGGAAGGAAGGAAGGAAGGAAGCTCTGACTGAAATGTCCTGAGACAGAAGTGGGCTGCCGTTTAAGAGGGTGTTGCTGTGGACGAGATGAGGGCTTTCTTACCACTTGTCTTTTCCTCCAGTTCAGGGCTCTTAGAGCACTTCCACCCTGCAGCTTCCCATCCGGTGCCACCTCCAGCCCTGGGGTTGGTGGTGTTTTCCTGTGCCGTACACAAGTATCTACTTAGTATATCGTGCGCGCGCGCGTGCGTGCGTGTGTGCGTGCGTGTGTGCGTGCGTGCGTGCGTGCGTGCGTGTGTGTGTGTGTGTGTGTGTGTGTTGGTGGGGGCTCTTCTAGCCCAAGCCTGACTTTAATATGTAGCTGCTCTGGCCTTGAACACTGAAGCTCTATGACTCCAGGCATGTGCCACTGTGCCCTGTCATACCTTAAAATAGATTTGCTGAAATGCCTGTCTTGTGACATGGTATTCCCCGCGGCTATAGACAATGTCTCATTGTGCTGCAGGAAGCTGTTGCGTGATCAGGTATTCTCCCAGCAATAAGAACAAGTGCTCTTGACTGCTGAGCCTTTCCTGTACCTCCTGTTTCTGTTTCTGTTTCTTTAAAAAAAAATCCACAAGTTGTGGAGGCAGAAGCAGGTGGATCTCTGAGTTCGAGATCCAGCCTGGTCTACAGAGTGAGTTCCAGAACAGCCAGGGCTGTTACACAGAGAAACCCCGTCTTGGGAAAAAAAAAATCCACAAATTTTGACAAACTGTACCTTCTATGTTTATCTAATGAGATATACCTCATAGAGATGCAAGGAAGTATGGGAAATACAGGATTTAGCCCTTTAACATATTACAACCCCAACATTATAAAGAACAGAATTACAATAATTGAGTTTAACTTACACAAGTGGCTTTATTTTCAGTTCTAGCATCAGGTGACACTTCATTCCTTAAAGCAGGACGAGTGTCTCAGTGAGCCAGGAAGAGGTTGATTCAAGCGCTGCAGGGCTGGAGGGACGTGGCTGCTCTTGCAGAGGTCCAGGATTTGGTTTCCAGCAGCGGCCCACAGCTGTCTCTTAACTTCAGCTCCAAGCATGCAGGTGCTGCACATGCATAAACCTGGGCAAAACACCCAAGCACTCTTTTTTCTTTCTTGTTGTGTTTTTATTTTTAATTAAAAAGAAAAAAGCTGAAGAAAACAAACTAACAGCAGTAGTTTTTACTTTCTTTGTAATCACAACTGGCCACCATCATATAGCTTCGGCTTTCCTTTCTTATGGAAGGGTTGGGGCAGAGAAGTCTTTATTGTCATGCTAGTTGACACTAGCATGTAAATTTTGGGGAAATTTACCTGCTCCCTCTCTAATCTAATGTCTGAGAGAGTGAGATAACAGTCTAGTTTAAACTCTGCGACAACCGGAATGAAAAAGGTCTAACTTTAGCTTGAATCCATTTTGATTTTTTGTTTTTGTTTTTGTTTTTCGAGACAGGGTTTCTCTGTGGTTTTGGAGCCTGTCCTGGAACTAGCTCT
>NC_022011.1:5172375-5173468 GCF_000317375.1 Microtus ochrogaster
AGATCCGCCTGCCTCTGCCTCCCGAGTGCTGGGATTAAAGGCGTGCGCCACCACCGCCCGGCTCTCCATTTTGATTTTTAACCTGGTGTGTCGGGACCTAATGTAACCATAGACAGAAGGATCACAGGCGTCTTCTGATGAAAGGTCTCACTCATACGTGAGCTGCTGAATGACAGCTGCCACTAACTCAGAATATGTGACTTCTACACAAGTAGAGTGTTCTTTCCTGGACACCATCACCTTCATGACTATACTTTGCCCTGTACTGTATAAACCCATGGATAGGGCATGAGTTAGCAAATCTTTTGTTTAAAAGGCCAGCTTTAACTATTTTAGGCTTTGTGGGCCCTTGTGGCCTGTTGCTGCTACTGAACTGCTTGCTGTAGCTTAGAGCAACAATAATAGAATGGGTAAATGGTGGGAGGAGGAGTGGGGAAGGTACTTGAGAGACGCTCAGAGGTTGGGGCACTGGCTGTTGTTCTGGAGGACTCTGTACTTCCAGTTCCAGGGGATCTGACACCTTTTACTGGCCTTCACAGGTATGAGTATGGTGCACAGACATATATGCAGGCCAATTGCTCATAAGATAAATAATAATTTAAAAGAATGGGTAAATGGGTGTGCGTGACTGTGTTCCAACAAAGCTTTATTTATAAAACCAGGCATCAGATTAGAACTGGTTCACGTTTCTTTCTCTTTAGGGCACTACAGTTTTTTAAGTTATTTAGGCTTAGAACATTAATTACTGCCATTTGTTGAAATGCAATTGATTTATTTTTAGTTTGTTTATTGAGGATAACCTTAAACTCCCAACGTAACCAGCAATGACTTTGGACTTCTGATCTTCCTACTTCCCAAGTATTGGTATTTCAGGCATGTCCGCTGTATCAGTGCCGGGTAGGGGGGTGCAGGAGGGGAAGAGCCTTGTGCATGCTAAACCAACACTGTATCAAATGGGCCTTAGAGCAGCTCGACTCTTACCCTTAGTGATGGCTGAGAGCCGGACGGGCTCTTTCTTCTGTCAAGCTTGCCTGCCTCGGGTCTACCACGCAGCCAATGCAATCTGTTCACGTTTTACATGTTTTTTTTTTTT
>NC_022011.1:5173568-5178299 GCF_000317375.1 Microtus ochrogaster
GAGACAGGGTTTCTCTGTGGTTTTGGAGCCTGTCCTGGAACTAGCTCTTGTAGACCAGGCTGGTCTCGAACTCACAAAGATCCGCCTGCCTCTGCCTCCCGAGTGCTGGGATTAAAGGCGTGCGCCACCACCGCCCGGCTACATTTTACATGTTTTGTTTCTTAATTTTATTTTATGTATTTTGCCAGTATGTATGTCTGTGTGAGGGTCAGATTACCTGAAACTAGAGTTACAGACAGTTGTGAGTTGCAGTGTGGGTGGTGGGAATTGAACCTGGATCCTCTGAAGAATAGTCAGTGCTCTTAACCACTGAGCCATCTCTCCAGGCCCCTATGTTCTGCATCTGTATGGGAAGTTTAATAGGGGCTGTGGGTATAAAAACATGAAAACCCTAATCAGGAGATGAGGAGTCAGAAAGGTGGGCAGGAGCCAGAGCTGGCAGCACTAAATGGTAGTCGAAGGATGGGCTCTGGCGGACGGTATGTTTAGACCTCCTGCCTCCGGACCCAGAAGGCCAATCTCTAAGGAGCAAGACTCCAGGTCTTCTGGCTTCCATCTGCGTCACTAGAAGAAATCTGAGAGCTGGAAAGTCAAGGCTCTTATCCCGTGATCTCTCTTTTTCAAAGATATGGCTCTAGCAGGATTTATGGTCTTCAACTGAGGCTCCTGTTCCAGCCACACCCACTTTTCCTCCATTGTATCTGGGCTAGGAGCATGACCAGGTACAGTCAGTCCTGACAGTCTCTTGGTGCCCTACTATCTGTTACAGGGCCACTCACACAATTGTAAACCATCCCTTTACTCAAGGTCTCTTGTTAACCTCTGAGTGTACTGGTTGTTTCCTGTAAGCAGCTGAATACCATTAATTTCCTTTTTAAAGTTGGCACAAGGATGAAGGCAGAATAGATTTAGGAGACATTTGATTAAAAAGAAACAGTTACAGGCTAGCGAGAGGGCTCAGAGGTTAAGAGCACTGGCTGATCTTCAGAGGTCCCGAGTTCAATTCCCAGCAACCACGTGGTGGCTCATAACCATCTATAATGAGATCTGGTGCCCTCTCTTGGCCTGTAGGGATACACACAGAGAACACTGTATGCAGGATAAATAGATCTTTAAAAAAACAAAACAAAAAAACCTATCTAGTAGTACATGTGTGTACATACACAACTAAGTTTAAAATATATACAGCCAAGCAGTAGAGGCACACACCATTAATCCCAGAACTCAGGAGGCAGAAGCAAGTGAATCTTGTTCGAGGCAAGTTCAACGCCAGCCTAGTTTACATAGCAAGTTTTTTTTGGGGGGGGGTGGTTTGGTTTGGTTTGTGGCGGGGCAGGGTTCTCTGTGTAACTCTGGTTGCCCTGGAACTCACTCTGCAGACTAGGCTGCCCTCAAACTCAGAGATCCACCTGCCTCTGCCTCCCGAGTGGAAGCCAGCTATGGAAAAGTCTGTTTTCCCAGCTTTAAGACAAGATTATTGGACTTAAAGACAGCTGATACTGCCTGATGGGTGTATCCGTGCAGCCAGCTCAGGGTCACCTTTGTTGTCCTGCAGAGCTGTTGGTTTGATTTGTGTGTGGAGGGTGTGGTGCCTATATCTGGGCATGTGTCTTTGGGAGCCAGAGAAAGATGCCAGATGGCCTCCTCTATTACTCTGTACCTTATTCTGGTGAGACAAGTTCTCTCCTTGAACCAGAAGTTTACCATTCTGGCTAGACTGACTGGCCAGCAAGCTCTTGGGAACCACCTGTCTCTGTGTCCCAACTGCTGGCTGGGGTTGTAGGCTCACAAACCCATACTTGGCTTTGAACATAGGTGTTGGAATTTGAATTCATATCTTCATGTTCACATTGCAAGCATTTGTACCCCAAGCTGTCTCTATAGTCCCTATTTATTTACTTGTTTATTTTTCTGCTTCTGAATATTAGATATCACTGTTTATTGGTTATTTGAAAATGAAATTTGGGGCCAGTGAGATGACTCAGCGGGCACAGGCACTCGCTGCACTAGTGTGATGACCTCAGTCTGTCCCCAGAATGCATGGTGGAGACAACTAACTCCCAGTTATTCTCTGACCTCGACCTGTATGCCGTGAGATGTGCATGTTACACTCAAACACATATGACAATAATATTTTTTTTTTTTTCTGAGACAGGTTTTCTCTGTGTAACAGCTCTAGCTGTCCTGGAACTAGCTCTGTAGACCAGACTGGCCTCGAACTCACAGAGATCCGCCTGCCTCTGCCTTCCAAGTACTAGGATTAAAAGCGTGCGCCACCACAGCCCGGCAACAATAATAAATAATTCAAATTCAGAAAAGCATGCACCTTTGAGAGCTGGTTGTGGTGGTCCACTTGGTAGGTACAAGTAGCTGGAGATCAGGGTCACCTTGAGCCATGCGGTGAGTTAAAGGCTAACTTGAAATACTTGAGGTCCTATCTCTAAAAAAAAAAGATTTTATTGCTCTCTGCTCCTTGACTGGACTCCATGTGGCCAGCTGCCTCCTGCAGCTGTTGTCTTATGCCATGATAGACCATCCTCTAAAACTGCAAACCAAAATAAGCCCTTCTTTCCGTTAAAAACCAGCAAACATAAAATGATGAATCTCAATATATGTCCCTGTATTTCACTATAACAGTCTTGGCTGTCCTGGAACTCGCTTTGTAGACCAGGCTGGCCTCAAACTCACTGAGATCCACCTGCCTCTGCCTCCCAAGTGCTGGGATTAAAGGCGTGCGCCACCACCGCCAGGCTTAGTTACAACATTTTCAAACGTGTGTGTGTGTGTATACACACACACACACACACACACACACACACACACACACACACACATATATAATCTCATTGTACTTTGCTCGTGTCTTATCTCTCTTCCACACATACAGAGACTGTAAGTCCAAAGATACATAATTTTTTTTTAATATTTATTTCTTATGTATACAACATTCCTTCCATGCCTGCCTGCATGCCAGAACAGGGAACCAGATCTCATTATAGATGGTTGTTAGCCACCATGTGGTTGCTGGAAATTGAACTCAGGACCTTTGGAAGAGCAGGCAATGCTCTTAACCTCTGAGCCATCTCTCCAGCCCAATACATAATTTTTTTAAAAAGCTGAGCTTTCTGTCTACATAAGTATATGGGTGTAATCACAGCTCTGGGAAGCTGAGACAGGCACATTGCTGTGAGTTTAAGGTCTGCCTGAGTTACACACACAGTTCTAGGCTATAGTATGAAACATTGTCTCAAAAACCAGGAGGGGGTGAGTTGGAGAGAAAGCAAGTGACCAAGTCCTTGGCCACCCATGTGAAGGCCACCCTGCTGGTAAGTGGCAGAGTCAGATTTGAATCCCTGCCTCTAAGCTCCAGCCTGCCTCCCCATCATCTAGTACTTGTACTCTGCATTCCTGAGAGATGTGATGATTGGAACTCACAGGAGCTTGATGAGGCTGGATTCGTCTAGATCTTCAGGGGCAGGGAAAGGCATATGCAATGATTTTAAGACAAAGAGTAAGAAATTTAGGGGCGAGAAAGAGTAGCCACCAAAATAAACCAAGAAAACTAGCTGTTCCTGCTTGAGCAGGAAATACCCAGTCATCCAGCTTGCTTAGTTTCATGCCATTTAGCTTCCTCAGAGGCCCCTCTATGGGTGTTAATGAAACTGACCTCGCTTGAGTAGTAAAACAGGTTATTAAAAAAAAAATCTAATTTGTTATTTTACACCACCAGTGCTTAAGAGAGTGTGTGTGTGTGTTTGTGTGTGTGTGTGTGTTTATATCCATGGACAGTGGTGTATGCTTTTTTTTTCTTTTTGGATTTTTTGAGACAGTGCCTCTCTGTGTAGCTTTGGAGCATGTCCTGGAAGTAGCTCTATAGAGATCCGCCTGTCTCTGCCTCTCAGGTGCTGGGATTAAAGGCAGGTGCCGCTGCCATCGCTGATGCATGCCTTTTAATCCCAACACTTGGGAGGCAGAAGCCAATGGATCTCTGAATGGCCAGTCTAGCCTATAAATAGAGTTAGTTCCAGGACAGCCAGGGCTATACAGAAAAAACCCATTTCAAAAAATAAATATTGATACATGTGTGCATATGCTATTTATTTATATATGCAGCATATATAACTAGAGTAGTTAGGAGCGCAGTGTGAAATAGGAAGAGATATGTTGTCCTGGGCATAATTTTAGAGAGAATATGGACATCTCTGGCTTTTTTTTTTCTAATTTTTATATGCATTGGTGTTTGAGGGAGTCAGATACCCTGGAACTTGAGTTACAGACAGTTGTGGGCTGCCATGTGGGTGTTGAGAATTGATCCCGGGTCCTCTGGAAGAACAGCACCTGCAGCCGGGCGGTGGTGGTGGCGGTGGTGGTGCACGCCTTTAATCCCAGCACTCGGGAGGCAGAGGCAGGCGGATCTCTCTGGGAGTTTGAGGCCAGCCTGGTCTACAAGAGCTAGTTCCGGGACAGCGGGACAGGCACCAAAGCTACAGAGAAACCCTGTCTCGAAACCACAAAAAACCAAAACACCAAACAAACAAAAGACTACTAGCGGATCTCTGTGAGTTCGAGGCCAGTCTGCTTTACAGAGCTAGTTTCAGGACAGCCAGGGCAACAGAAATAAACCCTGTCTCAAAAAACCAATAAAATAAGATAAAATGACTCCTAATAATGTTTCTGCTATACTCACAGATCAGTGCCATCATCAGAGAAGCTTCCTCTTGCAGCAATTGA
>NC_022011.1:5178399-5180292 GCF_000317375.1 Microtus ochrogaster
CAAAAAAAAAAAAAAAACTTCCACTCGAGCTCTGCGGGTGGCCTCTTTCTCCCTTGCACCGCTTTTTCTAAGTTACATTTGCCACTCTGTGGGAGTTTGAGGCCAGCCTGGTCTACAAGAGCTAGTTCCGGGACAGCGGGACAGGCACCAAAGCTACAGAGAAACCCTGTCTCGAAACCCCCCCCCCAAAAAAAAAAAGAACAGCACTTGCTCTTAACTGCTGAGCCATTTCTGCAGAATCAGTGGTCTGCAGAGCCAGGCGTAGTGACTTAGACCTTAAGTCCCAGCATGAAAGGCAACAATAGGTATATCTCTGTACGTTTGAGGGCAGCCTGATCTATGCATTGAGTTCCAGGCACACAGGCCTTCATAGCGAGACCCTTTGTTTAAAGTAAATAAATTGGGTAAGACAAAATCCCAATGGTAGTGACAGGGGCCAGCCAGGCTCCACATCCATAGTGGAGAGCACAAACCAGAGCTGAGAATGTCTTCACTTGGTAGGAGACTTTGTCTGGCACATGAAGCCCTAGGTTCATTCCCTAGCACCTAAAACCAGGTGTGGTTCATGGGTTGAGGCTACCCTAGGATGCGCAAGACCCTGTCTATAAATAAGTAAACAAACTAACATCCTAATGACATATACACAAACAAAACAAAAAGTCCTAGAGGCTCTGAGTTGTTGACTGCAGGAGCCATGCTTGTTTGAGTGGTCCTCAAAGGCACAGATGTTCTGTCCCCAGGATAGGATGATGCAGGGCACCTTGTGAACCAGACTCTCCCTTCCCCCAGTGAGCGTGAGGCGGTGCCTTTCAGGGGTCGAGGGCCCTGTGCTGCATGGTTTTAGTGCCCAGTGTTATTTATCTAATCTGTCATTTTTATTAGCTACCCTTGTTTTTTGGTCTTTTTGTTTTGCTTTTGGTGTTTTGGTTTGTTTGTTTTGTTTTGAGACAGGGTCTCTGTATAGCCCTGGGTGTCCTGGAACTCTATATGTAGACCACACTGGACTCAAATTCAGAGATTTGCCTACCTCTGCCCCCTGAGTGCTGGGATTAAAGGAGTGTGTCACCATGCTTGACTTCCTTTTTTTTCTGATTTTTTTTTTCAGTCTTTTTTTGAGACAGACTCTTGTTCTCTAGGCCAGGCTGCCCTCACATGCCCCACACGCCCGCCTGAAGCTCCAGGTGCTTGTCTTCACAGTGCTGCAGCTGCTGCTTTTTAGTTCCTACTTCTTCCCACTGTCGTATTGTGAAACTGCTAAATGTTTGCAGCAAGAAAACTTTAATTAAGGGCTGGAGAAAAAACTCATAGCTTAAGAGTACTACTCCTTTTGTGGAGGACCTGAGTTCAGTTCCCAGCATCTGTGCAATGCACCAACATCAGGTACACACACACACACATCAAGTAAATACTTTTTAAGAGAAGGAAATTTAAGATCAGTCCTTTTTTGTGATTGAAGCCTTGAAGGCTAAATTACTTGCCCAGATTTGACCCCCCCTCCCCACTTATTGTTTTTGTTTTGTTTTGTTTTGTTTTTGTTTTTCTTGGTTTTTCGAGACAGGGTTTCTCTGTGGTTTTGGAGTCTGTCCTGGAACTAGCTCTTGTAGACCAGGCTGGCCTCAGACTCACAAAGATCCGCCTGCCTCTGCCTCCCGAGTGCTGGGATGAAAGGTGTGTGCCACCACCGCCCGTCTTGTTTGTTTTGTTTTCTCTGTGTCTAACAGGTGACTGGTGTCAGTGTTCAAGGAACAAAATCCTTCAGCTTTTATTTTGGAAAAATACTTCATTTGTTCTTTGGGGTCAGAAAACTTAATTGCTTTCAAATTATCCAAGAATGTAGGTTCCACTGAGATTGTATGATCTCCCCCATTAACCAGTTTGTTTCTTTCTTTTTTT
>NC_022011.1:5180392-5183646 GCF_000317375.1 Microtus ochrogaster
AGCTCTGTAGACCAGGCTGGTCTTGAACTCACAGAGATCCGCCTGCCTCTGCCTCCCGAGTGCTGGGATTAAAGGCGTGCGCCACCATTGCCCGGCTACCAGTTTATTTCTTACTGTTTTAGGAACCATGTTTGACCGGGACTATGGGAAGGTCAGCTCTATCCTGGAAACCCTTGTAAGGAGATGAGTCGTTGAGCAGAGGCCAGAATGAAGTTGCTGCCAGGAGTGGGCGTGTTTGGGACTGGCAGCTCAGCCCGGGTCCTAGTCCCGCTGCTGAGGGCAGAGGGGTTCACCGTGGAGGCCCTGTGGGGTAAGACTGAGGAGGAAGCAAAGCAGCTGGCCGAGGAGATGAACATCACTTTCTACACCAGCCGGACTGATGACGTCTTGCTGCATCAAGATGTAGACCTGGTGTGCATCAACATCCCACCTCCGCTCACCCGGCAGATATCCGTGAAGGCTCTAGGTATGTACCTTCAGACCGCAGCAGGCGGAATGTGTTTCCCTTTGGGCAGTCCTCCACAGCTCACTGCCCTTTCACAGGCCTGGGCATTCCTTCTTTGTCTGTCTGCGCGTAGCCGTGATGTGGGACATTGCTGGGATGCAGCTGGAAAAGGGATGCTGGAGATTGATTCTAAAAGCTCTCAAGAGGAAAGAATAGCTCGACCTTCTGTACCCCCTGTTCACTAGTAACCCTCTGAGCCAACGCTCAGCCCGTCAAGGAGCCAGATATGTGCGGGTCTGCCTCTGGACCCTGCAGGTCAGTTGTGACCGCTATGTGTGTTCTGCCATTGTGTAGCAGCACAGGGCTCCGCAGGAAGGAACGGAGGCTGTCTAGAAGACTGCGTTTCCCGTGCTTTGTCGGTCCTTGACTGTAGTGAGCACCACCCTTCCTGGCAAGCTGCAATCTCACACTGCCAGACAGCAGGAAAGCTGTCTGTCAGCCCTGGCTTTCCTGATACCAACCACGGGACAGCTCGCTTACATTTCCACTCCCTTGGGAAACTGGGCTTGGGGACCTCTGACCCTGGCTGGGTGTGGCCCTGTCAACTGATCTTCAGCTCCTAGTGAATTCTACTTGATTGTGAACTATGGACAGATTTTTCTTTCATCATACATATCTTGAGACAAGAGTTTACCTATGTAGTTCAGGCTGTCCCCCAACTCACAATCCTGCCTCACCCTTCTGAGTGCTGGGAGTGTCTGTGTCCGTGTGTGTGTGTGTGTGTGTGTGTGTATGTGTGTGTGTGCGCACAACTACTCCTGGCTTCTTTTCTTTCTGTTATTGGATCTCTCTTGCTCTTTTTCTTTATGTTTTTTAAGTTAAGGTTCCAAGCTTTCCAACTGCAGTCTGTTTAGAGTTGACAGAAGACAAGACAGTCCTTAGTAGATGTCAGAATAGTCTAATTTTAACTGAGCTCCCTTCGACCTGGAGCATATACGAGGTTTTCACACTTACTTATAGCTTCCATGTAACTAGGCATGTTCCTTGGGTTGTGCTGGAATATGGTAAGCATATAAAAGGTGTAGAGGGTAAAAACAGCAATGTGAGGCGCACAACACGGACATAGACTTGCGGACATGAAGACATGTGTGACCCAGCCGATGTCCTCTTAGACTTCTCATGCCTCTGGCTTTCAGAGGCATCAAGTAGAACAGCCAGGCCTGCGGGTGTTTCTCACTTTCTCAGAGCTCTGCCTCCACTCAGTGCTGTGGAAGAGGCTGACAGAGCTTTCCCCTTCCCCCACCTCCCACACTGCAGGGGTCCCCGCACAGCCCCACCAAAGAAACAATGTCACCTGGGACAGTTGGGAGAGTCACACTGTGGTTTCTCCAGCTCCCGGATTTGCTCACTCGCTGGGGTTGGCAGCTTCCTAGGTGGTTCTGATGCACACTGTGGGTGAAGGGTCACAGACCCACAGCACTGTCTTTGTTCTTCTGTAAAGGATGTGGTTCAATTGGTAGAGCGCTTAGCATGTATGAAAATCAGGGTTCAGTCTCCAGAGCCACAGAAGACTAAGTGTGGTGGTATGTGTATACTCTTAACACCAGCATTTGGGAAGTAGGGCAGGAAGACCAGATCAAATTGTTTTTGGCTTTTGACTCCATAATGAGGTCAAGGGCAGCATGGAATACATGAAAAATTGTGTTTAAGAAAGAAAAGGAAAGCAAGGCGGTGATGGCGAATGTTTTTAATCCCAGCTCTTGGGAGGCAGAGATAGGTGGATCTCTGTGAGCTCCAGGCCAACGTGATCTACAAAGTGAGTTCCAGGACAGCCAGAGCTATGCAGAGAAACCCTGTCTCTAAAAACCAAAAAGAAAAGAAAAGAAAAAAGAAGGAAGGAAAGAAGGAAGGAAGGAAGGAGGGAGGGAGGGAGGGAAGGAAGGAAGGAAGGAAGGAAGGAAGGAAGGAAGGAAGGAAGGAAGGAAGGAAGGAAGGAAGGAAGGAAGGAAGGAAAGAAAGAAAGAAAGAGAAGGAAAGAGAGGACTAGTGAGAGGCTTGGTGACTCAGGGCACTTTGCTCCCAAGGCTGACAACTGGAGTTTGATCCCTTGAACCCACACTTGGAAGGAGAGACAACTCCTCAGTTTTCCTCTGAATCTGAAACTCACTGGGACTTGGAGGTATAGCTCAGGCAGAGCTAGTGTGCAGAGACTTTGGGTTCAATCCCCAGTACCCCAAACAAAAGAAAAAGAAATGCAACTGAGGCCCAGTGTAGCAAGGAGGCCACTTGTTGGTTCCCAGCTCCTCAGCCCCGAAATAATAACACAGAAACTGTATTAATTAAATCACTGCTTGGCTCATTAGCTCTAGCTTCTTGTTGGCTAACTCTTACATCATAATTTAACCCATTTCTATTAACATACTGTGTAAAGTTCTGACGTCTATCTCCAGTGGGGCTACATGGCCTTTCCTCACTTTGCTTCCTTTCTCCCAGCATTCAGTTTAGTTTTCCCCACCTACCTAAGTCTGCCCTATCAACAATCCAAGGCAGTTTCTTTATTCACCAATGGTATTCATATCATATAGAGGGGAATTCCACATCAGCCTAGGAATACTACTTGGGTATTTTCTAAGTCTTGGGCTATAGGCAAAATTGCTTTTCCTTCTCATTAGAGTATTTTTTATTTTGATTTTGTGTTTGCGGTGTCCTTGTGTTCACACTGTGTGTAGAAATGCATGTCCTTTTCATGCCACACCTAGAGGCTAAAGCTTAATATTGGGTAATTTGATTTTTTTTTCGGTTTTTTTTT
>NC_022011.1:5186438-5187548 GCF_000317375.1 Microtus ochrogaster
TTTATAAGTTTGTGAATTCCTTGAGGCGAGACCCAACCTTGTCTTACACACACACACACACACACACACACACACACACACACACACACACACACGAGCTAGAAAGATGGCAGTGGTTGAGAATACTGGTTGCTCTTCCATAGGACCCAGGTTCAATTTCCAGCACCTACATGGCAGTTCACAGCTATCTATATTAACTCAAGTCCCAAGACTGCTAACACCCTTACACCAATGAACAGCTGGGCAGTGGTGGTGCACGCCTTTAATCCCAGCGCTCGGGAGGCAGAGGCAGGCAGATATCTGTGAGTTCTAGCTAGCTAGACATGGGTGAGCTTTGTGTTTGACAGAGAGACCCTAACTCAAAGCCTAAGATGAGGAGCAGCAGAGGAAGATCTAGGCCTACAGAGCAAGTTCCAGGACAGGCTCCACAGCTACACAGAGAAATCTAGTCTCTAAAAACAAAACAAGAAAACACCAGTAAACATAAAATAAAAGTAAACTATTTTTAAAAGTTTACTTTTCTGGGTATGTATGTTTGTCTGCATATATGCATGAGAACCTCATGCATGCCTGGTGTCTGAGGAGGTCAGAAGAGGAGTTAAATCCCCTGGAACTGGGGTAGAGATGGTTGGGAGCCACCAGGTCGGTGCTGGGAACGAACTGTACTCAGGTTCTCTGCAAGAGAAGCAAGTGCTCTTAACCACGAAGTCATCTCTCCAGCTCCATAAAACCTTTTTAGTTAAAAAAAAGAAAGTGGGTTGGGCGGGGGAAAGGGGGAGGCTGAAGAGACGTCTTAGCGGTTAAGAGCACCAGTTGCTCTTCGAGAGAACCCGGATTCAGTTCCCTGCACCCACTTGGCAGCTCACAACTGTTTGTGACACATGTTCAAGTGGTCAGAACTGCAGCTCTCTGTGGGGTTTTGTGCTGAGAACCTAGTTATACTTCACTGATCAGCCACGTGTGTAACAGCCAAATGGAAATTACTTCTAGTATCGTGATTCTCCTGACGCTCGTTCAGAAATCGCGAATGTGAGACCATTCTTGTTCTAATCCTCACAATGGATATAAAAGGTTAAAAAGGCTGGGCGATGGTGGCGCACGCCTTTAATC
>NC_022011.1:5188958-5196788 GCF_000317375.1 Microtus ochrogaster
GTGAGTTCGAGACCAGCCTGGTCTACAAGAGCTAGTTCCAGGACAGGCTCCAAAACCACAGAGAAACCCTGTCTCGAAAAACCAAAAAAAAACAAAAAACACTCAGCGAGCGTGCCAGGGACCGAGGGAATGAGCACTGGAGCTCTTTCAGGTGTGCACACCTAGAGGGAGGTACAGTGAGGACCCGGAGAGGGGCATCAAGGTTTGGAAGCTGCTCCTCTAACCAGGCAGCAGCTGTGGAACCAGGTCAGTGCAGATGGCCCTTGTGTGCCCAGAGGTCTTCCATAAGAACCAGGAATACAGGCAGGCAGTGAGTTTGAGGCCAGTCTGGTCTGCAGTCTGTAGTCCCTCTGAAGACTTCCCTTACTGTGATGGTGTCGAGGTCTGCCTGTTAGCTTCCTCGGTGCTAAGGACCACTGCCTCTCCCTAACCACCAGGCTCTCGAGCACAGTAGCACCTTCTCCCAGCAGCCAGTGCAGGCTGAGCAGAAGAGGGACGACGGCAGGGAGAAAGAGCTAAAGGAGGTTTTGGAAGGGTCTCTGGTCAGACTTGAAGGTTGTATCAGTGGACCACTAATAGAATTTTGTGTTTTTTCAGTGCCTGGGGTTGACCCTAGGGCCTCATGCGTGTGGAGCAAGAGCTGGGCTCATCCTTAGTCCTCTTTTCCTTTTTATTGTGAGACTGGATCTTTCTAAATTTCCAGGCTGAAATTGAACATATATGCCAGGCAAGTTTTTACTTTAAAAATTTATTATCAGTCAGGCATGGTGGCACATGCTTTTGATCCCAGCACTCAAGAGGCAGAGACAGGTGATCTCTGTGAGTTCAAGGCCAGCCTGGTCTATAAAGTGAGTTCTAGGACAGGTAAGACTGTTACACAGAAACCCTGTCTCAAAAACAAACAAACAAAAATTGTCATACATGTCATCGTGCGTGTGTATGTAGGTGTATGTGTGTTTTTTTTTAAATATTTAAATATTTACTTATTTATTATGTATACAATACTCTGTCTTGTGTGTATGTCTGCAGGCCAGAAGAGGGCACCGGACCTCATTATAGATGGTTGGGAGCCACCATGTGGTTGCCGGGAATTGAACTCAGAACCTTTGGAAGAGCAGACAATGCTCTTAACCACTGACCCATCTCTCCAGCCCTAGTTGTGTGTTTGTGTGAATGTCATGTGTATGTAAGTGTGTGTGTATGTATGAATGTACATCTACATGTGCCACAGAATACGTGGTGGGGCTCAGTGGACAACTTTCTACTGTAGAATCTGGGGATTGAACTCAGGTCCTCAGGCTTGCATAGGGCTCCCTCCCCCCCAGTCCCCACTGAGCCATCTCCCTGGCCCTAATCTGTGGTGAGATTTTGTTTGTGATCTAACAAATAAAGCTTGCCTGAAGATCAGAGAAGCAGACTAGCCAGCCCCTAGTTCTTATCTCTACGAAATTCCTGTCTCTTCCCACCCTATACTCCCTCTCCACCCAGCCATACCCCTTCCTGTCTCCACCTCCCTAGTGTTAGGATTAAAGGCCTGTTACTCCCGAATACTGGAATTAAAGGTGTGAGCCACCACTGCCTGGTCTCTATGGCTAACTAGTGGCTAGCTCCACACTCTGATCTTCAGGCATGCTTTATTAGATCACAAACAAAATATCAACGCATTTCCTCCCTTTTGTCTAAAATTTATAAAAGGTTATAACTAATATAAGAAAAACTATGTATATAAGCATAATAGCTATATACAATATGTACAGACAATATTTACATCAACAATATCTAGTCATTAGCATTTGACAAATTCATAGAAAATACTCCATTATCTATCTTATTTTGATGATTCCAGAAGGTTGTACGTAATTCATTTTCTATCTTTAGGGGATCCTGAAAAGAAGAATTTGGGTTAATTGTCAAGTACTGGGAGGAGGTAGCTGTATCATTTCTTATCCAGTTCTGTGTAATGGAAAAGTACAGGGGTCCTGGCTAGAGTAGTCTGTGCGACAGGAACTCACCGCATTCAGTCTGGAGATTCAGTCTGAGGACTTGTAGAGACAGGATACCCCATTTGGTCTGAGGGTTCCATATCAGTAAGAATTAGTGGCTGGCTGTTCTGCTCCTCTGACTTCCAGCTTTCACCCCCTAATATTTGACTCCAGGTTTTTATTATTAAGACCAATTAAAATTCACATTACACTAATTCTTTCTGGGACAAAGTCTTTTGGTATAGTCCAGGCAGGCCTGCAATTCCCCGCCTCCCAAGTGCTGGAATCATAGGCACATGCTGTCATGCCTGGTGGTTGGACTTTGACTTTTATTCTGAATGAGAGGTGACTCCATTGGAAGGCTTTTCTGGGAGAGATACTCTGATCCATCTAAGTTTTATGTTACGTTAGATTCCCATTCCGGGAACAAAGTATTCGAGATCCACAACTTAAAAAGACAGGCTGGCCAGGCGAATGTCACCTGTCAGTCCCAACCCTCGGAGGCCGCGGCAGGAGAATCTCTGAGTTTAAAAGGGAAGGTTTGCTTTGCTGTCGGTTTTGCCTTTTAACCTTGTAGTAGCTTCATCGCCTCTGGATCCATGTGATCCAGAAGAGTAAGGCAAAGAGCGCGTGGTGGAACAAGGCTGCCCTGTGTGTGAGACAGGCTCTCGCTGTGTAGCCTTGGCTGGCCTCAAGCTCATAATCTTCCTGTTTGAACCTCTGATTGCTGGGATTGCAGATGTGAGCCACCATGCCCAGCTTAGGAGCAAAACTCTGTACTTGACAGCAGCAGCGAAGCAAAGAGAAAGAACAGGGGAACTCAGCACCGCATTCAAAGACACGGCCTCCAGCGACCCCAGTTTCTGCCAAAGGTTTCTGTTCCCAGTAGCACCAGGTGTTGGGGATCAACCCATGGACCTTTGGAGAATGTCATACTGTAACAAGCTTGAACAGAAATGTGACCGCCATGCTGTGAGAAAACGGAAGGGTTACCAGAGCGAGGCAGAGAGCAATTAAGTGACTTTGGGAGTGGGGAGTGGTTGTTTGAGATAGGGCCTCACACTGCTGTGTAGCCAAGACTGGCCTTGAACTCCTGATCTTCTTGTCTTCGCTTACCTACCAAGAAATGACCTTTGTTACAATCCAAGCAAAACAAAACAGTGATAACCTGAATGGGGACAGTGACAGAACTGGTTAGATTCTGACCTTCTGACTGCAGCTTGAAGACCAAGTCCACAGGACGTGTGCAAGTCAGATAGCTTGGTGTGGTGCGTGGTGGCACGTGCCTTTAATCCCAGCACTCTGGTTAGAAGCTAGTTAGGGTGGGGGGTGAGTGGGGGCGGGGGGATGGTTCTCTGTGAGTTCAAGGCCAACCTGGTCTACAAAGTGAGTTCAAGGCCAGCTGTAGAGAGACTATATATAAAAAAACCTGAAAAGTGGTGGTAGAAGTGGACACCTGGTTTTAGATGTGGCCTCCGTATGCATTCATTGTATGACTAGCTGTACAGAAGCATGCATACAAACATATACACTTTCATACACCACACAGACAAAATATTTTTGAAAATGGTACATATGAGGTGCCTACAGTGATTTTTCACTCAGGAAACCCAGATAGGGAAGCTTTGAGCTAGGAACTCTCTGGAGCCCCAATTTGGATCTTACCTTCAATATCTCGGGAGTGAGTGGTGCCTGTTGTCCATCTACTTTCCCATATCGCTTTAAATAGCTTGTAATCTGTCTGGTTCTATGTCCTGACATGCAGCCAGGGTGCTAGCAAGTCTAACTCTTGGCCTTACTCTGCCTTAAAGTCTTAGCATATGTCACCCCCTCTCTGTGTGCCCTACCCCCCTGTTCCCTTAACCCCGTTAACTCCCCTGTGAAGCCTCACGTGGTCCTGACCATCCCCAGTACCCACTACCACTCCAGTGAAAGAACCCAGGCACGGAGACCTTTCCAGTATGTTCTAAATCTCCTCCATTCCAGATCACCTGTTTCTGTAGGGGACATTCCTGAGCCGTCTAGAGGGGTGTGTGTGTGTGTGTGTGTGTGTGTGTGTGTGTGTGTGTGTGTGTGCGCGCGCGCGCGTGCGCGCGCGCAGACAGACTGACTCTTATGTAATCCAGGCTGGCCTTAAAATCCAGCTCCTCTTGTCTCCATCCCATCTTGTCAGACTTGAGAAATAAAATTGTGTTGTGTTAGTACATGCCATTGCTCCCAGCACCTGGGAGGCAGAGGCAGGCAGATCTTTGAGTTGGAGGCCAGCCTGGTCTACAGAACGAATTCCAGGACAGTCAAAGCTACATGGAAAAACTTGTGTTCCCCTCCCAAAAAAAAAAAGATTTTTTTCCCCCACAAGGCAAATCTTTTTTTTTTTTTTTGATTTATTTATTCATTATGTATAGAGTGTTCTGCAGGCCAGAAGAGGAGACCAGATCTTACTACAGATGGTTGTGAGCCACCATGTGGTTGCTGGGAATTGAACTCAGGACCTCTGGAACAGTAGGCAGTGCTCTCAACCACTGAGCCATCTCTCCAGCCCCCTACAAGGCAAATCTTGTGACAGTTTGAGGATTTTCCTTTGTCTTTTATTCACAGGCATCGGGAAGAATGTGGTGTGTGAGAAAGCAGCGACATCAGTGGACGC
Source organism: Microtus ochrogaster (assembly GCF_000317375.1). Classification (NCBI taxonomy): domain Eukaryota; kingdom Metazoa; phylum Chordata; class Mammalia; order Rodentia; family Cricetidae; genus Microtus; species Microtus ochrogaster. Next base: position 5,193,588 of record NC_022011.1, read on the forward strand.
CTTCCGGATGGTGACAGCATCTCGCTACTACCCACAGCTGATGAGCCTGGTGGGGAACGTGCTGCGCTTCTTGCCTGCTTTCGTGCGCATGAAGCAGCTGATCGCGGAGCACTACGTGGGTGCAGTGATGATCTGCGACGCCCGCATTTACTCTGGGAGCCTGCTCAGCCCCAGCTATGGCTGGATATGTGATGAGCTCATGGGTGGCGGGGGCCTGCACACCATGGGCACCTACATCGTGGACCTGTTGACCCACCTGACTGGCCAGAAAGCTGAGAAGGTGCATGGGCTCCTCAAGACCTTTGTGCGGCAGAATGCCACCATCCGCGGCATCCGGCAAGTCACCAGCGATGACTTCTGTTTCTTCCAGATGCTCATGGGTGGGGGGGTGTGCAGCACAGTGACGCTCAACTTCAACATGCCAGGTGCCTTTGTACATGAAGTCATGGTTGTGGGCTCAGCAGGACGTCTTGTTGCTCGGGGAGCTGACCTCTATGGGCAGAAGAACTCGGCCGCACAGGAGGAACTGCTGGTGAGAGACTCTCTGACTGTGGGTGCGGGGCTCCCGGAGCAGGGTCTCCAGGATGTCCCACTGCTCTACTTGAAAGGTATGGTCTATATGGTGCAGGCCTTACGCCAGTCCTTCCAGGGCCAGGGGGATCGCCGTACCTGGGACCGCACCCCGGTCTCTATGGCTGCCTCATTTGAGGATGGACTATATATGCAGAGCGTGGTAGATGCCATTAAAAGGTCAAGCCGATCTGGGGAGTGGGAGACTGTGGAGATGCTGACCGAGGAGCCAGATGCCAACCACAACCTATGTGAAGCACTTCAACGGAACAACCTGTGAGCCTACACATCCTTCCTCCCACGGGGCAGAGGGCCAGGGAGGGACTGGGGGCTGGGGCTGGAATAGCAGAGACAGTGTCTTTTGTCTAATCAATCAGCTTGGGCCGGGGCTGGGAGCTGGTTGAAGGTGGCCCAGGAAAAAGCCCATCCGTCCGTTACTGACTCCTCAGACTCGCAGGGTAGCCAGCGCTCTCAGGCTAGAAGTGTATGCAGGTGGTTCTACCGGAGAGCAGGGGCAGCAAAGGATCCATCTGTGGGCTGCTCAGCCTGACTTGTGGTCTGACAGGATGAGAGAGCCCAATAAAAGGAACTAGCCTGGTTGAGTCCTACGCGGAGATGGCAGGAAGCTGTGCCCGTCTTAGACTGGTGAGGGCAACAGGGATCTTCACTCACCCTCCCATGTGATGAGACCCTTCCAGCCCCAGGCAGGCTCTTCCCACAGAAAAGGAGATTTCTGTATTATACATGGGGAGGAGGGCCCTGACTTGGCAAAGTGGAGACAAAGGAGAACTGTACAACATCTGAGAAATGTCAGTAAATCAGTCAGAAAAAATGTGACATCATGGTGTGTGGTCGTTTGTTTGGGGTTGGGTTTCCTTAATAATGGAAAGCTTGTTTGTTGCTGTGGATTGGTTGTTTCCCTTTTCTCATGGACTACACCACAGCTCTGAGCTAATGGCTCAGCTCATGGCCGAGTCCCAGAAGTTCTCCAGATATCCTTAGTAGACAGGGCGTGAGGCTTCCTGTCAGCCTTCTGCCAAGCCTGCCATTTCAGGAAGATGGGAGGAGAGCCTGGGCCCTAGACGGGAGGTCATGAAAGGGTCCTTTTCTTTTTGTTGTTTTTTAGATTTGTTATTTATTTATTTATTTGTGTGTGTGTGTGTGTGTCTGTATGTATGTATGTATGTACACATGTGTGCAGGTGCCCAAGGAGTCCAGCAGATGGCATCAGATTTCCTGGAGCAGGAAATAGCGAGTTAGCTGATGTGGATGCTGGGAACTGAACCTGGGTCCTCTGTGAAGGCAGTAAGCAGTTTTAACTGCTGAGCCATCTCCAGCCCCAGGCTTTTTTTTTTTTGGTTTTTCGAGGCAGGGTTTCTCTGTGGCTTTGGAGCCTGTCCTGGAACTAGCTCTGTAGACCAGGCTGGTCTCGAACTCACAGAGATGCGCCTGCCTCTGCCTCCCGAGTGCTGGGATTAAAGGCGTGCGCCACCATCGCCCGGCCCTAGGCTTCTGTTCCTGAAGCCGTGGTGTGGCTCCAGGACAGCCCTTGGGGAGGAGCTTAAGGAGGAAGGGGCCTGTGCCACCCTTTGGAGCAGGTTTAACTGGCACTGCCTGAGTCAGCTGGCTAATCACCAGCCTATTGACTAGCTGTTGCAGACAGGGACAGGCCTGAGCTGGGTGGGGTCTTGAAGGACAAACTGCCCCTTCGTCTTCTTGGCCAGTCTGCTGGATTCGAAGCCTCTCTGAACTCTGTCCCTTCTCCAGTCTTCCTCCTTCAAATCCTGGGCTCCTTGCCAAAAAACCCTGGGGAGGCCTTCCTCTTCCTCTTGGCATCACTTGTAGGAATTATCAGGCCTGTTCCCTGCAGGGTCCTGATCTCAAACACTGTCCGTAGGAGGTAGAATAAGGTTGGTGTGCTGTTGGTGTTCTGGTCCCCCAGAGTAACCCACTTCATGAAGATTATTTCATTCAGGCTCTAAGCCATTCAGAAAGGCACTGTTAATGTGTTCATCAGGGCTGGGCATGGTGCTGTACTTCTGTAATCCTAGCATTTGGGACGCAGAAGCAGGAAGCTCTCGCTCACTGCAAGGCCAGCCTGGCCTACATAAGAATTCCAGGTCAGCCAAGGCTACAGAGCAAGAACCTTTCTCAAAATCCATTTAGAGTAGAAGGCACAAAGAGGCAGTTACTTGATAAGGACTCCAGCTTCTGACCTTAAACCACCTTATTCCTGTACTTCTCCCAGATGCCTAGGCATTGACCCCTCTGCAGCAGGATTCAGCCTGGCCTGAACTAGGAAGGCACTGTACAGTACCTGTCTCTAGAACATTCCGCTCAGCTCCAGCTGTCCCTGTGTGTCTTACTAAGGTGCCAAGGTCCCATTCAGGCAGTGGCGCACACCTTTAATCCCAGCATCTCTGTGAGTTCGAGGCCAGCCTGGTCTACAAAGCAAGTTCCAGGACAGCCAGAAATATTACACAGAAAAACCCTGTCTCGAAAAAAATCAAGCCAGGCGGTGGTGGCGCACGCCTGTAATCCCAGCACTCAGGAGGCAGAGGCAGGCGGATCTCTGTGAGTTCGAGGCCAGCCTGGTCTACCAAGGGAGTTCCAGGACAGGCTCCAAAGCTA